>NC_090447.1:464621930-464858475 GCF_031143425.1 Pleurodeles waltl | reverse complement strand
GTTGCGCTTTGGGGCATTCCCTGAAGCGGGCGCTAGGGCTACCCACACAAGTGAGGTATCATTTTTATCGGGAGACTTGGGGGAACGCTGGGTGGATGGAAATTTGTGGCTCCTCTCAGATTCCAGAACTTTCTGTCACCATAATGTGAGGAAAATGTGTTTATTTAGCCAAATCTTGAGTTTTGCAAAGGATTCTGGATAACAGAACCTGATCAGAGCCCCACAAGTCACCCCATCTTTGATTTCCCTATGTATCTAGTTTTCGAAAATGCACAGGTTTGGTAAGTTTCCCTATGTGCCGGCTGAGCTAGAGGCCAAAATCTACAGGTAGGCACTTTGCAAAAAACAGCTCTGTTTTCTGTCAAAAAATGGGTTGTGTCCATGTTGCGCTTTGGGGCATTTCCTGTCGCGGGCGCTAGGCCTACCCACACAAGTGAGGTATCATTTTATCGGGAGACTTGATGGAACGCTGGGTGGAAGGGAATTTGTGGCTCCTCTCAGATTCCAGAACTTTCTGTCACCATAATGTGAGGAAAATGTGTTTTTTTAGCCAAATTTTGAGCTTTGCAAAGGATTCTGGGTAACAGAACGTGGTCAGAGCACCACAAGTCACCCCATCTTGGATTCCACTAGGTCTCTAGTTTTCGAAAATGCACAGGTTTGGTAGGTTTCCCTAGGTGCCAGGCTGAGCTAGAGGCCAAAATCTACAGGTAGGCACTTTGCAAAAAACACCTTTGTTTTCTTTCAAAAAATGGGATGTGTCCACGTTGCGCTTTGGGGCATTTCCTGTCGCGGCGCTAGACCTACCCACACAAGTGGGGTATCATTTTTATCGGGAGACTTGGGGGAACGCTGGGTGGAAGGAAATTGGTGGCTTCTCTCAGATTCCAGAACTTTCTGCCACCATAATGTGATGAAAATTTGTTTTTTTAGCCAAATTTTGAGCTTTGCAAAGGATTCTGGGTAACAGAACCTGTCAGAGCCCCACAAGTCACCCCATCTTGGATTCCCCTAGGTCTCTAGTTTTCAAAAATGCACAGGTTGGGTAGGTTTCCCTAGGTGCCGGCTGAGCTAGAGGCCAAAATCTACAGGTAGGCACTTTGCAAAAAACACCTCTGTTTTCTTTAAAAAAATGGGATGTGTCCACGTTACGCTTTGGGGCATTTTCTGTCTGGGGCGCTAGGCCTACCCACACAAGTGAGGTATCATTTTTATCGGGAGACTTGGGGGAACGCTGCGTGATGGAAATTTGTGGCTCCTCTCAGATTCCAGAACTTTCTGTCACCATAATGTGAGGAAAATGTGTTTTTTTAGCCAAATCTTGAGCTTTGCAAAGGATTCTGGGTAACAGAACCTGGTCAGAGTCCCACAAGTCACCCCATCTTGGATTCCCCTAGGTCTCTAGTTTTCAAAAATGCACAGGTTTGGTAGGTTTCCCTAGGTGCCCGGCTGAGCTAGAGGCCAAAATCTACAGGTAGGCACTTTGCAAAAAACAGATCTGTTTTATGTCAAAAAATGGGTTGTGTCCACGTTGCGCTTTGGGGCATTTCCTGTCGCGGGCGCTAGGCCTACCCACACAAGTGAGGTATCATTTTTATCGGGAGACTTGAGGGAACGCTGGGTGGAAGGGAATTTGTGGCTCCTCTCAGATTCCAAAACTTTCTGTCACCATAATGTGAGGAAATGTGTTTTTTTAGCCAAATCATGAGCTTTGCAAAGGATTCTGGGTAACAGAACCTGGTCAGAGTCCCACAAGTCACCCCATCTTGGATTCCCCTAGGTCTCTAGTTTTCAAAAATGCACAGGTTTGGTAGGTTTCCCTAGGTGCCGGCTGAGATAGAGGCCAAAATCTACAGGTAGGCACTTTGCAAAAAACAGATCTGTTTTATGTCAAAAAATGGGTTATGTCCACGTTGCGCTTTGGGGCATTTCCTGTCGCGGGCGCTAGGCCTACCCACACAAGTGAGGAATCATTTTTATCGGGAGACTTGAGGGAACGCTGGGTGGAAGGGAATTTGTGGCTCCTCTCAGATTCCAGAACTTTCTGTCACCATAATGTGAGGAAAATGTGTTTTTTTAGCCAAATTTTGAGCTTTGCAAAGGATTCTAGGTAACAGAACCTGGTCAGAGCCCCACAAGTCACCCCATCTTGGATTCCCCTAGGTCTCTAGTTTTCAAAAATGCACAGGTTTGGTAGGTTTCCCTAGGTGCCGGCTGAGCTAGAGGCCAAAATCTACAGGTAGGCACTTTGCAAAAACACCTCTGTTTTCTTTAAAAAGATGGGATGTGTCCACGTTGTGCTTTGGGGCATTTTCTGTCGCGGGCGCTAGGCCTACCCACACAAGTGAGGTATCATTTTTATCGGGAGACTTGGGGGAACGCTGGGTGGAAGGACATTTGTGGCTCCTCTCAGATTCCAGAACTTTCTGTCACCATAATGTGAGGAAAATGTGTTTTTTTAGCCACATTTTGAGCTTTGCAAAGGATTCTGCGTAACAGAACCTGGTCAGAGCCCCACAAGTCACCCCATCTTGGATTCCCCTAGGTCTATAGTTTTAAAAACATGCACAGGTTTGGTAGGTTTCCATAGGTGCCGGCTGAGCTAGAGGCCAAAATCTACAGATAGGCACTTTGCAAAAAACAGCTCTGTTTTCTGTCAAAAAATGGTTGTGTCCACGTTGCGCTTTGGGGCATTCCCTGAAGCGGGCGCTAGGGCTACCCACACAAGTGAGGTATCATTTTTATCGGGAGACTTGGGGGAACGCTGGGTGGATGGAAAATTTGTGGCTCCTCTCATATTCCAGAACTTTCTGTCACCATAATATGAGGAAAATGTGTTTATTTAGCCAAATCTTGAGTTTTGCAAAGGATTCTGGGTAACAGAACCTGGTCAGAGCCCCACAAGTCACCCCCATCTTTGATTCCCCTAGGTATCTAGTTTTTGAAAATGCACAGGTTTGGTAAGTTTCCCTATGTGCCGGCTGAGCTAGAGGCCAAAATCTACAGGTAGGCACTTTGCAAAAAACAGCTCTGTTTTCTGTCAAAAATGGGTTGTGTCCATGTTGCGCTTTGGGGCATTCCTGAAGCGGGCGCTAGGGCTACCCACACAAGTGAGGTATCATTTTTATCGGAGACTTGGGGGAACGCTGGGTGGATGGAAATTTGTGGCTCCTCTCATATTCCAGAACTTTCTGTCACCATAATATGAGGAAAATGTGTTTATTTAGCCAAATCTTGAGTTTTGCAAAGGATTCTGGGTAACAGAACCTGGTCAGAGCCCCACAAGTCACCCCATCTTTGATTCCCCTAGGTCTCTAGTTTTAAAAACATGCACAGGTTTGGTAGGTTTCCCTAGGTGCCGGCTGAGCTAGAGGCCAAAATCTACAGATAGGCACTTTGCAAAAAACAGCTCTGTTTTCTGTCAAAAAATGGGTTGTGTCCACGTTGCGCTTTGGGGCATTCCCTGAAGCGGGCGCTAGGGCTACCCACACAAGTGAGGTATCATTTTTATCGGGAGACTTGGGGGAACGCTGGGTGGATGGAAATTTGTGGCTCCTCTCAGATTCCAGAACTTTCTGTCACCATAATGTGAGGAAAATGTGATTTTTTAGCCAAATTTTGAGCTTTGCAAAGGATTCTGGGTAACAGAACCTGGTCAGAGCCCCACAAGTCACCCCATCTTGGATTCCACTATGTCTCTAGTTTTCGAAAATTCACAGGTTTGGTAGGTTTCCCTAGGTGCCGAATGAGCTAGAGGCCAAAATCTACAGGTAGGCACTTTGCAAAAAACAGCTCTGTTTTCTGTCAAAAAATGGGTTGTGTCCACGTTGCGCTTTGGGGCATTTCCTGTCGCGGGAACTAGGCCTACCCACACAAGTGAGGTATCATTTTTATCGGGAGACTTGCGGGAACGCTAGGTGGAAGGAAATTTGTGGCTTCTTTCAGATTCCAGAACTTTCTGTTACCATAATGTGAGGAAAATGTGTTTTTTTAGCCAAAATTTGAGCTTTGCAAAGGATTCTGGGTAACAGAACTTGGTCAGAGCCCCACAAGTCACCCCATCTTGGATTCCCCTAGCTCGCTAGTTTTCAAGAATGCACAGATTTGGTAGGTTTCCCTAGGTGCCGGCTGAGCTAGAGGCCAAAATCTACAGGTAGGCACTTTGCAAAACACACCTCTGTTTTCTTTAAAAAAATGGGATGTGTCCACGTTGCGCTTTGGGGCATTTTCTGTCGCGGGCGCTAGGCCTACCCACACAAGTGAGGTATCATTTTTATCTGGAGACTTGGGGGAACGCTGGGTGGAAGGTATTTTGTGGCTCCTCTCAGATTCCAGAACTTTCTGTCACCATAATGTGAGGAAAAGTTGTTGAGCTTTGCAAAGGATTCTGGGTATCAGAACCTGGTCAGAGCCCCACAAGTCACCCCATCTTGGATTCCCCTAGGTCTTTAGATTTCATAAAAGCACAGGTTTGGTAGGTTTCCTTAGGTGCCGGCTGAGCTAGAGGCCAAAATCTACAAGTAGGCACTTTGCAAAAAACAGCTCTGTTTTCTGTTAAAAAAAATGGGTTGTGTCCACGTTGCGCTTTGGGGGCATTTCCTGTCACGGGCGCTAGGCCTACCCACACAAGTGAGGTATCATTTTTATCGGGAGACTTGGGGGAACGCTGGGTGGAAGGAAATTTGTGGCTCCTCTCAGATTCCAGAAGTTTCTGTCACCATAATGTGAGGAAAATGTGTTTTTTTAGCCACATTTTGAGCTTTGCAAAGGATTCTGGGTAACAGAACCTGGTCAGAGCCCCACAAGTCACCCCATTTTGGATTCCACTAGGTCTCTAGTTTCGAAAATGCACAGGTTTGGTAGGGTTTCCCTAGGTGCCGGCTGAGCTAGATGCCAAAATCTACAGGTAGGAACTTTGTAAAAAAACAGCTCTGTTTTATGTCAAAAGTGGGTTGTGTCCACGTTGCGCTTTGGGGCATTTCCTGTCGCAGGCGCTAGGCCTACCCACACAAGTGAGGTATCATTTTGTATCGGGAGACTTGAGGGAACGCTGGGTGGATGGAAATTTGTGGCTCCTCTCAGAGTCCAGAACTTTCTGTCACCATAATGTGAGGAAAATGTGATTTTTTAGCCAAATTTTGAGCTTTGCAAAGGATTCTGGGTAACAGAACCTGGTCAGAGCCCCACAAGTCACCCCATCTTGGATTCCACTATGTCTCTAGTTTTCGAAAATTCACAGGTTTGGTAGGTTTCCCTAGGTGCCGAATGAGCTAGAGGCCAAAATCTACAGGTAGGCACTTTGCAAAAAAACAGCTCTGTTTTCTGTCAAAAAATGGGTTGTGTCCACGTTGCGCTTTGGGGCATTTCCTGTCGCGGGCACTAGGCCTACCCACACAAGTGAGGTATCATTTTTATCGGGAGACTTGCGGGAACGCTAGGTGGAAGGAAATTTGTGGCTTCTTTCAGATTCCAGAACTTTCTGTTACCATAATGTGAGGAAAATGTGTTTTTTTTAGCCAAAATTTGAGCTTTGCAAAGGATTCTGGGGTAACAGAACTTGGTCAGAGCCCCACAACTCACCCCATCTTGGATTCCCTAGCTCTCTAGTTTTCAAGAATGCACAGATTTGGTAGGTTTCCCTAGGTGCCGGCTGAGCTAGAGGCCAAAATCTACAGGTAGGCACTTTGCAAAACACACCTCTGTTTTCTTTAAAAAAATGGGATGTGTCCACGTTGCGCTTTGGGGCATTTTCTGTCGCGGGCGCTAGGCCTACCCACACAAGTGAGGTATAATTTTTATCGGGAGACTTGGGGGAACGCTGGGTGGAAAGAAATTTGTGGCTCCTCTCAGATTCCAGAACTTTCTGTCACCATAATGTGAGGAAAATTTGTTTTTTTTAGCCAGATTTTGACGTTTGCAAAGGATTCTGGGTAACAGAACCTGGTCAGAGCCCCTCAAGTCACCCCATCTTGGATTCCCCTAGGTCTCTAGTTTTAAAAAATGCACAGGTTTAGTAGGTTTCCCTAGGTGCCGGCTGAGCTAGAGGCCAAAATCTACAGATAAGCACTTTGCAAAAAACAGCTCTGTTTTTCTGTAAAAAAAATGGGTTGTGTCCACGTTGCGCTTTGGGGCATTTCCTGTCGCGGACGTTAGGGCTACCCACACAAGTGAGGTATCATTTTTATCGGGAGACTTGGGGGAACGCTGCGTTGATGGAAATTTGTGGCTCCTGTCTGATTCCAGAACTTTCAGTCACCATAATGTGAGGAAAAATGTGTTTTTTTTAGCCAAATCTTGAGCTTTGCAAAGGATTCTGGGTAACAGAACCTGGTCAGAGCCCCACAAGTCACCCCATCTTGGATTCCACTAGGTCTTTAGTATTCGAAAATGCACAGGTTTGGTAGGTTTCCCTATGTGCCGGCTGAGCTATAGGCCAAAATCTACAGGTAGGCACTTTGCAAAAAACAGCTCTGTTTTCTGTCAAAAAATGGGTTGTGTCCATGTTGCGCTTTGGGGCATTTCCTGTCGCGGGCGCTAGGCCTACCCACACAAGTGAGGTATCATTTTTATCGGGAGACTTGGGGGAACGCTGGGTGGAAGGAAATTTGTGGCTCCTATCAGATTCCAGAACCTTCTGTCACCATAATGTGAGGAAAATATGTTTTTTTAGCCAAATTTTGAGCTTTGCAAAGGATTCTGGGTAACAGAACCTGGTCAGAGCCCCACAAGTCACCCCATCTTGGATTCCCCTAGGTCTCTAGTTTTCAAAAATGCACAGGTTGGGTAGGTTTCCCTAGGTGCCGGCTGAGCTAGAGGCCAAAATCTACAGGTAGGCACTTTGCTAAAAACACCTCTGTTTTCTTTAAAAAAATGGGATGTGTCCACGTTGCGCTTTGGGGCATTTTCTGTCGGGGGCGCTAGGCCTACCCACACAAGTGAGGTATCATTTTTATCGGGAGACTTGGGGGAACGCTGCATGGATGGAAATTTGTGGCTCCTCTCAGATTCCAGAACTTTCTGTCACCATAATGTGAGGAAAATGTGTTTTTTTTAGCCAAATCTTGAGCTTTGCAAAGGATTCTGGGTAACAGAACCTGGTCAGAGTCCCACAAGTCACCCCTATGCTTGGGATTCCCCTAGGTCTCTAGTTTTCAAAAATGCACAGGTTTGGTAGGTTTCCATAGGTGCCGGCTGAGCTAGAGGCCAAAATCTACAGGTAGGCACTTTGCAAAAAAACAGATCTGTTTTATGTCAAAAAATGGGTTGTGTGCACGTTGCGCTTTGGGGCAATTCCTGTCGCGGGCGCTAGGCCTACCCACACAAGTGAGGTATCATTTTTATTGGGAGACTTGAGGGAACGCTGTGTGGAAGGGAATTTGTGGCTCCTCTCAGATTCCATAACTTTCTGTCACCATAATGTGAGGAAAATGTGTTTTTTTAGCCAAATTTTGAGCTTTGCAAAGGATTCTAGGTAACAGAACCTGGTCAGAGCCCCACAAGTCACCCCATCTTGGATTCCCCTATTTTCTCTAGTTTTAAAAACATGCACAGGTTTGGTAGGTTTCCCTAGGTGCCGGCTGAGCTAGAGGCCAAAATCTACAGATAGGCACTTTGCAAAAAACAGCTCTGTTTTCTGTCAAAAAATGGGTTGTGTCCACGTTGCGCTTTGGGGCATTCCCTGAAGCGGGCGCTAGGGCTACCCACACAAGTGAGGTATCATTTTTATCGGGAGACTTGGGGGAACGCTGGGTGGAAGGAAATGTGTGGCTCCTCTCAGATTACAGAACTTTCTGTCACCATGATGTGAGGAAAATGTGTTTATTTAGCCAAATCTTGAGTTTTGCAAAGGATTCTGGGTAACAGAACCTGGTCAGAGCCCCACAAGTCACCCTATCTTGGATTCCCCTAGGTATCTAGTTTTCAAAACTGCACAGGTTTGGTAGGTTTCCCTAGCTGCCGGCTGAGCTAGAGGCCAAAATCTTCAGGTAGGCACTTTGCAAAAAACAGCTCTGTTTTCTGTAAAAAAATGGGATGTGTCCACGTTGCGCTTTGGGGCATTTCCTGTCGTGGGCGCTAGGCCTACCCACACAAGTGAGGTATCATTTTTATCGGGAGACTTGGGGGAATGCTGGGTGGAAGGAAATGTGTGATCCTCTCAGATTCCAGAACTTTCTGTCACCATAATGTGAGGAAAATGTGTTTTTTTTAGCCAAATTTTGAGCTTTGCAAAGGATTCTGGGTAACAGAACCTGGTCAGAGCCCCACAAGTCACCCCATCTTGGATTCCCCTAGGTCTCTAGTTTTCAAAAATGCACAGGTTTGGTAGGTTTCCCTAGGTGCCGGCTGAGCTAGAGGCCAAAATCTACAGGTAGGCACTATGCAAAAAACACCTCTGTTTTCTTTAAAAAGATGGGATGTGTCCACGTTGTGCTTTGGGGCATTTTCTGTCGCGGGCGCTAGGCCTACCCACACAAGTGAGGTATCATTTTTATCGGGAGACTTGAGGGAACGCTGGGTGGAAGGACATTTGTGGCTCCTCTCAGATTCCAGAACTTTCTGTCACCATAATGTGAGGAAAATGTGTTTTTTTAGCCACATTTTGAGCTTTGCAAAGGATTCTGGGTAACAGAACCTGGTCAGAGCCCCACAAGTCACCCCATCTAGGATTCCCCTAGGTCTCTAGTTTTAAAAACATGCACAGGTTTGGTAGGTTTCCCTAGGTGCCGGCAGAGCTAGAGGCCAAAATCTACAGATAGGCACTTTGCAAAAAACAGCTCTGTTTTCTGTCAAAAAATGGGTTGTGTCCACGTTGCGCTTTGGGGCATTCCCTGAAGCGGGCGCTAGGGCTACCCACACAAGTGAGGTATCATTTTTATCGGGAGACTTGGGGGAACGCTGGGTGGATGGAAATTTGTGGCTCCTCTCAGATTCCAGAATTTTCTGTCACCATAATGGGAGGAAAATGTGTTTACTTAGCCAAATCTTGAGTTTTGCAAAGGATTCTGGGTAACAGAACCTGGTCAGAGCCCCACAAGTCAACCCATCTTTGATTCCCCAAGGTATCTAGTTTTCAAAACTGCACAGGTTTGGTAGGTTTCCCTAGGTGCCGGCTGAGCTAGAGGCCAAAATCTACAGGTAGGCACTTTGCAAAAAACACCTCTGTTTTCTTAAAAAAAATGGGATGTGTCCACGTTGCGCTTTGGGGCATTTCCTGTCGCGGGCGCTAGGTCTACCCACACAAGTGAGGTATCATTTTTATCGGGAGACTTGGGGGAACGCTGGGTGGATGGAAATGTGTGGCTCCTCTCAGATTCCAGAACTTTCTGTCACCATAATGTGAGGAAAATTTGTTTTTTTAGCCAAATTTTGAGCTTTGCAAAGGATTCTGGGTAACAGAACCTGGTCAGAGCCCCACAAGTCACCCCATCTTGGATTCCACTAGGTCTCTAGTTTTCGAAAATGCACAGGTTTGGTAAGTTTCCCTATGTGCCGGCTGAGCTAGAGGCCAAAATCTACAGGTAGGCACTTTGCAAAAAACAGCTCTGTTTTCTGTCAAAAAATGGGTTGTGTCCACGTTGCGCTTTGGGGCATTTCCTGTCGCGGGCGCTAGGCCTACCCACACAAGTGAGGTATCATTTTTATCGGGAAACTTGAGGGAACGCTGTGTGGAAGGGAATTTGTGGCTCCTCTCAGATTCCAGAACTTTCTGTCACCATAATGTGAGGAAAATGTGTTTTTTTAGCCAAATTTTGAGCTTTGCAAAGGATTCTGGGTAACAGAACCTGGTCAGAGCCCCACAAGTCACCCCATCTTGGATTCCACTAGGTCTCTAGTTTTCGAAAATGCACAGGTTTGGTAAGTTTCCCTATGTGCCGGCAGAGCTAGAGGCCAAAATCTACAGGTAGGCACTTTGCAAAAAACAGCTCTGTTTTCTGTCAAAAAATGGGTTGTGTCCACGTTGCGCTTTGGGGCATTTTCTGTCGGGGGCGCTAGGCCTACCCACACAAGTGAGGTATCATTTTTATCGGGAGACTTGGGGGAACGCTGCGTGGATGGAAATTTGTGGCTCCTCTCAGATTCCAGAACTTTCTGTCACCATAATGTGAGGAAAATGTGTTTTTTTAGCCAAATCTTGAGCTTTGCAAAGGATTCTGGGTAACAGAACCTGGTCAGAGTCCCACAAGTCACCCCATCTTGGATTCCCCTAGGTCTCTAGTTTTCAAAAATGCACAGGTTTGGTAGGTTTCCCTAGGTGCCGGCTGAGCTAGAGGCCAAAATCTACAGGTAGGCACTTTGCAAAAAACAGATCTGTTTTATGTCAAAAAATGGGATGTGTCCACGTTGCGCTTTGGGGCATTTCCTGTCGCGGGCGCTAGGCCTACCCACACAAGTGAGGTATCATTTTTATCGGGAGACTTGAGGGAACGCTGGGTGGAAGGGAATTTGTGGCTCCTCTCAGATTCCAAAACTTTCTGTCACCATAATGTGAGGAAAATGTGTTTTTTTACCCAAATCTTGAGCTTTGCAAAGGATTCTGGGTAACAGAACCTGGTCAGAGTCCCACAAGTCACCCCATCTTGGATTCCCCTAGGTCTCTAGTTTTAAAAAATGCACAGGTTTGGTAGGTTTCCCTAGGTGCCGGCTGAGCTAGAGGCCAAAATCTACAGGTAGGCACTTTGCAAAAAACAGATCTGTTTTATGTCAAAAAATGGGTTATGTCCACGTTGCGCTTTGGGACATTTCCTGTCGCGGGCGCTAGGCCTACCCACACAAGTGAGGAATCATTTTTATCGGGAGACTTGAGGGAACGCTGGGTGGAAGGGAATTTGTGGCTCCTCTCAGATTCCAGAACTTTCTGTCACCATAATGTGAGGAAAATGTGTTTTTTTAGCCAAATTTTGAGCTTTGCAAAGGATTCTAGGTAACAGAACCTGATCAGAGCCCCACAAGTCACCCCATCTTGGATTCCCCTAGGTCTCTAGTTTTCAAAAATGCACAGGTTTGGTAGGTTTCCCTAGGTGCCAGCTGAGCTAGAGGCCAAAATCTACAGGTAGGCACTTTGCAAAAAACACCTCTGTTTTCTTTAAAAAGATGGGATGTGTCCACGTGGCGCTTTGGGGCATTTTCTGTCGCGGGCGCTAGGCCTACCCACACAAGTGAGGTATAATTTTTATCGGGAGACTTGGGGGAACGCTGGGTGGAAGGAAATTTGTGGCTCCTCTCAGATTCCAGAACTTTCTGTCACCATAATGTGAGGAAAATGTTTTTTTTTAGCCACATTTTGAGCTTTGCAAAGGATTCTGGGTAACAGAACCTGGTCAGAGCCACACAAGTCACCCCATCTTGGATTCCCCTAGGTCTCTAGTTTTCAAAAATGCACAGGTTTGGTAGGTTTCCCTAGGTGCCGGCTGAACTAGAGGCCAAAATCTACAGGTAGGCACTTTGCAAAAAACACCTCTGTTTTCTTTAAAAAGATGGGATGTGTCCACGTTGTGCTTTGGGGCATTTTCTGTCGCGGGCGCTAGGCCTACCCACACAAGTGAGGTATCATTTTTATCGGGAGACTTGGGGGAACGCTGGGTGGAAGGACATTTGTGGCTCCTCTCAGATTCCAGAACTTTCTGTCACCATAATGTGAGGAAAATGTGTTTTTTTAGCCACATTTTGAGCTTTGCAAAGGATTCTGCGTAACAGAACCTGGTCAGAGCCCCACAAGTCACCCCATCTTGGATTCCCCTAGGTCTATAGTTTTAAAAACATGCACAGGTTTGGTAGGTTTCCATAGGTGCCGGCTGAGCTAGAGGCCAAAATCTACAAATAGGCACTTTGCAAAAAACAGCTCTGTTTTCTGTCAAAAAATGGGTTGTGTCCACGTTGCGCTTTGGGGCATTCCCTGAAGCGGGCGCTAGGGCTACCCACACAAGTGAGGTATCATTTTTATCGGGAGACTTGGGGGAACGCTGGGTGGATGGAAATTTGTGGCTCCTCTCAGATTCCAGAACTTTCTGTCACCATAATGTGAGGAAAATGTGTTTATTTAGCCAAATCTTGAGTTTTGCAAAGGATTCTGGGTAACAGAACCTGGTCAGAGCCCCACAAGTCACCCCATCTTTGATTCCCCTAGGTATCTAGTTTTTGAAAATGCACAGGTTTGGTAAGTTTCCCTATGTGCCGGCTGAGCTAGAGGCCAAAATCTACAGGTAGGCACTTTGCAAAAAACAGCTCTGTTTTCTGTCAAAAAATGGGTTGTGTCCATGTTGCGTTTTGGGGCATTTTCTGTCGCGGGCGCTAGGCCTACCCACACAAGTGAGGTATCATTTTTATCGGGAGACTTGGGGGAACGCTGGGTGGAAGGACATTTGTGGCTCCTCTCAGATTCCAGAACTTTCTGTCACCATAATGTGAGGAAAATGTGTTTTTTTAGCCACATTTTGAGCTTTGCAAAGGATTCTGGGTAACATAACCTGGTCAGAGCCCCACAAGTCACCCCATCTTGGATTCCCCTAGGTCTCTAGTTTTAAAAACATGCAAAGGTTTGGTAGGTTTCCCTAGGTGCCGGCTGAGCTAGAGGCCAAAATCTACAGATAGGCACTTTGCAAAAAACAGCTCTGTTTTCTGTCAAAAAATGGGTTGTGTCCACGTTGCGCTTTGGGGCATTCCCTGAAGCGGGCGCTAGGGCTACCCACACAAGTGAGGTATCATTTTTATCGGGAGACTTGGGGGAACGCTGGGTGGATGGAAATTTGTGGCTCCTCTCAGATTCCAGAACTTTCTGTCACCATAATGTGAGGAAAATGTGTTTATTTAGCCAAATCTTGAGTTTTGCAAAGGATTCTGGATAACAGAACCTGATCAGAGCCCCACAAGTCACCCCATCTTTGATTTCCCTATGTATCTAGTTTTCGAAAATGCACAGGTTTGGTAAGTTTCCCTATGTGCCGGCTGAGCTAGAGGCCAAAATCTACAGGTAGGCACTTTGCAAAAAACAGCTCTGTTTTCTGTCAAAAAATGGGTTGTGTCCATGTTGCGCTTTGGGGCATTTCCTGTCGCGGGCGCTAGGCCTACCCACACAAGTGAGGTATCATTTTTATCGGGAGACTTGATGGAACGCTGGGTGGAAGGGAATTTGTGGCTCCTCTCAGATTCCAGAACTTTCTGTCACCATAATGTGAGGAAAATGTGTTTTTTTAGCCAAATTTTGAGCTTTGCAAAGGATTCTGGGTAACAGAACGTGGTCAGAGCCCCACAAGTCACCCCATCTTGGATTCCACTAGGTCTCTAGTTTTCGAAAATGCACAGGTTTGGTAGGTTTCCCTAGGTGCCGGCTGAGCTAGAGGCCAAAATCTACAGGTAGGCACTTTGCAAAAAACACCTTTGTTTTCTTTCAAAAAATGGGATGTGTCCACGTTGCGCTTTGGGGCATTTCCTGTCGCGGCGCTAGACCTACCCACACAAGTGGGGTATCATTTTTATCGGGAGACTTGGGGGAACGCTGGGTGGAAGGAAATTGGTGGCTTCTCTCAGATTCCAGAACTTTCTGCCACCATAATGTGATGAAAATTTGTTTTTTTAGCCAAATTTTGAGCTTTGCAAAGGATTCTGGGTAACAGAACCTGGTCAGAGCCCCACAAGTCACCCCATCTTGGATTCCCCTAGGTCTCTAGTTTTCAAAAATGCACAGGTTGGGTAGGTTTCCCTAGGTGCCGGCTGAGCTAGAGGCCAAAATCTACAGGTAGGCACTTTGCAAAAAACACCTCTGTTTTCTTTAAAAAAATGGGATGTGTCCACGTTACGCTTTGGGGCATTTTCTGTCTGGGGCGCTAGGCCTACCCACACAAGTGAGGTATCATTTTTATCGGGAGACTTGGGGGAACGCTGCGTGGATGGAAATTTGTGGCTCCTCTCAGATTCCAGAACTTTCTGTCACCATAATGTGAGGAAAATGTGTTTTTTTAGCCAAATCTTGAGCTTTGCAAAGGATTCTGGGTAACAGAACCTGGTCAGAGTCCCACAAGTCACCCCATCTTGGATTCCCCTAGGTCTCTAGTTTTCAAAAATGCACAGGTTTGGTAGGTTTCCCTAGGTGCCGGCTGAGCTAGAGGCCAAAATCTACAGGTAGGCACTTTGCAAAAAACAGATCTGTTTTATGTCAAAAAATGGGTTGTGTCCACGTTGCGCTTTGGGGCATTTCCTGTCGCGGGCGCTAGGCCTACCCACACAAGTGAGGTATCATTTTTATCGGGAGACTTGAGGGAACGCTGGGTGGAAGGGAATTTGTGGCTCCTCTCAGATTCCAAAACTTTCTGTCACCATAATGTGAGGAAATGTGTTTTTTTAGCCAAATCATGAGCTTTGCAAAGGATTCTGGGTAACAGAACCTGGTCAGAGTCCCACAAGTCACCCCATCTTGGATTCCCCTAGGTCTCTAGTTTTCAAAAATGCACAGGTTTGGTAGGTTTCCCTAGGTGCCGGCTGAGATAGAGGCCAAAATCTACAGGTAGGCACTTTGCAAAAAACAGATCTGTTTTATGTCAAAAAATGGGTTATGTCCACGTTGCGCTTTGGGGCATTTCCTGTCGCGGGCGCTAGGCCTACCCACACAAGTGAGGAATCATTTTTATCGGGAGACTTGAGGGAACGCTGGGTGGAAGGGAATTTGTGGCTCCTCTCAGATTCCAGAACTTTCTGTCACCATAATGTGAGGAAAATGTGTTTTTTTAGCCAAATTTTGAGCTTTGCAAAGGATTCTAGGTAACAGAACCTGGTCAGAGCCCCACAAGTCACCCCATCTTGGATTCCCCTAGGTCTCTAGTTTTCAAAAATGCACAGGTTTGGTAGGTTTCCCTAGGTGCCGGCTGAGCTAGAGGCCAAAATCTACAGGTAGGCACTTTGCAAAAAACACCTCTGTTTTCTTTAAAAAGATGGGATGTGTCCACGTTGTGCTTTGGGGCATTTTCTGTCGCGGGCGCTAGGCCTACCCACACAAGTGAGGTATCATTTTTATCGGGAGACTTGGGGGAACGCTGGGTGGAAGGACATTTGTGGCTCCTCTCAGATTCCAGAACTTTCTGTCACCATAATGTGAGGAAAATGTGTTTTTTTAGCCACATTTTGAGCTTTGCAAAGGATTCTGCGTAACAGAACCTGGTCAGAGCCCCACAAGTCACCCCATCTTGGATTCCCCTAGGTCTATAGTTTTAAAAACATGCACAGGTTTGGTAGGTTTCCATAGGTGCCGGCTGAGCTAGAGGCCAAAATCTACAGATAGGCACTTTGCAAAAAACAGCTCTGTTTTCTGTCAAAAAATGGGTTGTGTCCACGTTGCGCTTTGGGGCATTCCCTGAAGCGGGCGCTAGGGCTACCCACACAAGTGAGGTATCATTTTTATCGGGAGACTTGGGGGAACGCTGGGTGGATGGAAATTTGTGGCTCCTCTCATATTCCAGAACTTTCTGTCACCATAATATGAGGAAAATGTGTTTATTTAGCCAAATCTTGAGTTTTGCAAAGGATTCTGGGTAACAGAACCTGGTCAGAGCCCCACAAGTCACCCCATCTTTGATTCCCCTAGGTATCTAGTTTTTGAAAATGCACAGGTTTGGTAAGTTTCCCTATGTGCCGGCTGAGCTAGAGGCCAAAATCTACAGGTAGGCACTTTGCAAAAAACAGCTCTGTTTTCTGTCAAAAAATGGGTTGTGTCCATGTTGCGTTTTGGGGCATTTTCTGTCGCGGGCGCTAGGCCTACCCACACAAGTGAGGTATCATTTTTATCGGGAGACTTGGGGGAACGCTGGGTGGAAGGACATTTGTGGCTCCTCTCAGATTCCAGAACTTTCTGTCACCATAATGTGAGGAAAATGTGTTTTTTTAGCCACATTTTGAGCTTTGCAAAGGATTCTGGGTAACATAACCTGGTCAGAGCCCCACAAGTCACCCCATCTTGGATTCCCCTAGGTCTCTAGTTTTAAAAACATGCACAGGTTTGGTAGGTTTCCCTAGGTGCCGGCTGAGCTAGAGGCCAAAATCTACAGATAGGCACTTTGCAAAAAACAGCTCTGTTTTCTGTCAAAAAATGGGTTGTGTCCACGTTGCGCTTTGGGGCATTCCCTGAAGCGGGCGCTAGGGCTACCCACACAAGTGAGGTATCATTTTTATCGGGAGACTTGGGGGAACGCTGGGTGGAAGGAAATGTGTGGCTCCTCTCAGATTCCAGAACTTTCTGTCACCATGATGTGAGCAAAATGTGTTTATTTAGCCAAATCTTGAGTTTTGCAAAGGATTCTGGGTAACAGAACCTGGTCAGAGCCCCACAAGTCACCCTATCTTGGATTCCCCTAGGTATCTAGTTTTCAAAACTGCACAGGTTTGGTAGGTTTCCCTAGCTGCCGGCTGAGCTAGAGGCCAAAATCTTCAGGTAGGCACTTTGCAAAAAACAGCTCTGTTTTCTGTAAAAAAATGGGATGTGTCCACGTTGCGCTTTGGGGCATTTCCTGTCGTGGGCGCTAGGCCTACCCACACAAGTGAGGTATCATTTTTATCGGGAGACTTGGGGGAATGCTGGGTGGAAGGAAATGTGTGATCCTCTCAGATTCCAGAACTTTCTGTCACCATAATGTGAGGAAAATGTGTTTTTTTAGCCAAATTTTGAGCTTTGCAAAGGATTCTGGGTAACAGAACCTGGTCAGAGCCCCACAAGTCACCCCATCTTGGATTCCCCTAGGTCTCTAGTTTTCAAAAATGCACAGGTTTGGTAGGTTTCCCTAGGTGCCGGCTGAGCTAGAGGCCAAAATCTACAGGTAGGCACTATGCAAAAAACACCTCTGTTTTCTTTAAAAAGATGGGATGTGTCCACGTTGTGCTTTGGGGCATTTTCTGTCGCGGGCGCTAGGCCTACCCACACAAGTGAGGTATCATTTTTATCGGGAGACTTGAGGGAACGCTGGGTGGAAGGACATTTGTGGCTCCTCTCAGATTCCAGAACTTTCTGTCACCATAATGTGAGGAAAATGTGTTTTTTTAGCCACATTTTGAGCTTTGCAAAGGATTCTGGGTAACAGAACCTGGTCAGAGCCCCACAAGTCACCCCATCTAGGATTCCCCTAGGTCTCTAGTTTTAAAAACATGCACAGGTTTGGTAGGTTTCCCTAGGTGCCGGCAGAGCTAGAGGCCAAAATCTACAGATAGGCACTTTGCAAAAAACAGCTCTGTTTTCTGTCAAAAAATGGGTTGTGTCCACGTTGCGCTTTGGGGCATTCCCTGAAGCGGGCGCTAGGGCTACCCACACAAGTGAGGTATCATTTTTATCGGGAGACTTGGGGGAACGCTGGGTGGATGGAAATTTGTGGCTCCTCTCAGATTCCAGAATTTTCTGTCACCATAATGTGAGGAAAATGTGTTTACTTAGCCAAATCTTGAGTTTTGCAAAGGATTCTGGGTAACAGAACCTGGTCAGAGCCCCACAAGTCAACCCATCTTTGATTCCCCAAGGTATCTAGTTTTCAAAACTGCACAGGTTTGGTAGGTTTCCCTAGGTGCCGGCTGAGCTAGAGGCCAAAATCTACAGGTAGGCACTTTGCAAAAAACTCCTCTGTTTTCTTTAAAAAAATGGGATGTGTCCACGTTGCGCTTTGGGGCATTTCCTGTCGCGGGCGCTAGGTCTACCCACACAAGTGAGGTATCATTTTTATCGGGAGACTTGGGGGAACGCTGGGTGGATGGAAATGTGTGGCTCCTCTCAGATTCCAGAACTTTCTGTCACCATAATGTGAGGAAAATTTGTTTTTTTAGGCAAATTTTGAGCTTTGCAAAGGATTCTGGGTAACAGAACCTGGTCAGAGCCCCACAAGTCACCCCATCTTGGATTCCACTAGGTCTCTAGTTTTCGAAAATGCACAGGTTTGGTAAGTTTCCCTATGTGCTGGCTGAGCTAGAGGCCAAAATCTACAGGTAGGCACTTTGCAAAAAACAGCTCTGTTTTCTGTCAAAAAATGGGTTGTGTCCACGTTGCGCTTTGGGGCATTTCCTGTCGCGGGCGCTAGGCCTACCCACACAAGTGAGGTATCATTTTTATCGGGAAACTTGAGGGAACGCTGTGTGGAAGGGAATTTGTGGCTCCTCTCAGATTCCAGAACTTTCTGTCACCATAATGTGAGGAAAATGTGTTTTTTTAGCCAAATTTTGAGCTTTGCAAAGGATTCTGGGTAACAGAACCTGGTCAGAGCCCCACAAGTCACCCCATCTTGGATTCCACTAGGTCTCTAGTTTTCGAAAATGCACAGGTTTGGTAAGTTTCCCTATGTGCCGGCGGAGCTAGAGGCCAAAATCTACAGGTAGGCACTTTGCAAAAAACAGCTCTGTTTTCTGTCAAAAAATGGGTTGTGTCCACGTTGCGCTTTGGGGCATTTTCTGTCGGGGGCGCTAGGCCTACCCACACAAGTGAGGTATCATTTTTATCGGGAGACTTGGGGGAACGCTGCGTGGATGGAAATTTGTGGCTCCTCTCAGATTCCAGAACTTTCTGTCACCATAATGTGAGGAAAATGTGTTTTTTTAGCCAAATCTTGAGCTTTGCAAAGGATTCTGGGTAACAGAACCTGGTCAGAGTCCCACAAGTCACCCCATCTTGGATTCCCCTAGGTCTCTAGTTTTCAAAAATGCACAGGTTTGGTAGGTTTCCCTAGGTGCCGGCTGAGCTAGAGGCCAAAATCTACAGGTAGGCACTTTGCAAAAAACAGATCTGTTTTATGTCAAAAAATGGGATGTGTCCACGTTGCGCTTTGGGGCATTTCCTGTCGCGGGCGCTAGGCCTACCCACACAAGTGAGGTATCATTTTTATCGGGAGACTTGAGGGAACGCTGGGTGGAAGGGAATTTGTGGCTCCTCTCAGATTCCAAAACTTTCTGTCACCATAATGTGAGGAAAATGTGTTTTTTTACCCAAATCTTGAGCTTTGCAAAGGATTCTGGGTAACAGAACCTGGTCAGAGTCCCACAAGTCACCCCATCTTGGATTCCCCTAGGTCTCTAGTTTTAAAAAATGCACAGGTTTGGTAGGTTTCCCTAGGTGCCGGCTGAGCTAGAGGCCAAAATCTACAGGTAGGCACTTTGCAAAAAACAGATCTGTTTTATGTCAAAAAATGGGTTATGTCCACGTTGCGCTTTGGGACATTTCCTGTCGCGGGCGCTAGGCCTACCCACACAAGTGAGGAATCATTTTTATCGGGAGACTTGAGGGAACGCTGGGTGGAAGGGAATTTGTGGCTCCTCTCAGATTCCAGAACTTTCTGTCACCATAATGTGAGGAAAATGTGTTTTTTTAGCCAAATTTTGAGCTTTGCAAAGGATTCTAGGTAACAGAACCTGGTCAGAGCCCCACAAGTCACCCCATCTTGGATTCCCCTAGGTCTCTAGTTTTCAAAAATGCACAGGTTTGGTAGGTTTCCCTAGGTGCCAGCTGAGCTAGAGGCCAAAATCTACAGGTAGGCACTTTGCAAAAAACACCTCTGTTTTCTTTAAAAAGATGGGATGTGTCCATGTGGCTTTGGGGCATTTTCTGTCGCGGGCGCTAGGCCTACCCACACAAGTGAGGTATAATTTTTATCGGGAGACTTGGGGGAACGCTGGGTGGAAGGAAATTTGTGGCTCCTCTCAGATTCCAGAACTTTCTGTCACCATAATGTGAGGAAAATGTTTTTTTTTAGCCACATTTTGAGCTTTGCAAAGGATTCTGGGTAACAGAACCTGGTCAGAGCCACACAAGTCACCCCATCTTGGATTCCCCTAGGTCTCTAGTTTTCAAAAATGCACAGGTTTGGTAGGTTTCCCTAGGTGCCGGCTGAACTAGAGGCCAAAATCTACAGGTAGGCACTTTGCAAAAAACACCTCTGTTTTCTTTTAAAAGATGGGATGTGTCCACGTTGTGCTTTGGGGCATTTTCTGTCGCGGGCGCTAGGCCTACCCACACAAGTGAGGTATCATTTTTATCGGGAGACTTGGGGGAACGCTGGGTGGAAGGACATTTGTGGCTCCTCTCAGATTCCAGAACTTTCTGTCACCATAATGTGAGGAAAATGTGTTTTTTTAGCCTCATTTTGAGCTTTGCAAAGGATTCTGCGTAACAGAACCTGGTCAGAGCCCCACAAGTCACCCCATCTTGGATTCCCCTAGGTCTATAGTTTTAAAAACATGCACAGGTTTGGTAGGTTTCCATAGGTGCCGGCTGAGCTAGAGGCCAAAATCTACAGATAGGCACTTTGCAAAAAACAGCTCTGTTTTCTGTCAAAAAATGGGTTGTGTCCACGTTGCGCTTTGGGGCATTCCCTGAAGCGGGCGCTAGGGCTACCCACACAAGTGAGGTATCATTTTTATCGGGAGACTTGGGGGAACGCTGGGTGGATGGAAATTTGTGGCTCCTCTCAGATTCCAGAACTTTCTGTCACCATAATGTGAGGAAAATGTGTTTATTTAGCCAAATCTTGAGTTTTGCAAAGGATTCTGGGTAACAGAACCTGGTCAGAGCCCCACAAGTCACCCCATCTTTGATTCCCCTAGGTATCTAGTTTTTGAAAATGCACAGGTTTGGTAAGTTTCCCTATGTGCCGGCTGAGCTAGAGGCCAAAATCTACAGGTAGGCACTTTGCAAAAAACAGCTCTGTTTTCTGTCAAAAAATGGGTTGTGTCCATGTTGCGTTTTGGGGCATTTTCTGTCGCGGGCGCTAGGCCTACCCACACAAGTGAGGTATCATTTTTATCGGGAGACTTGGGGGAACGCTGGGTGGAAGGACATTTGTGGCTCCTCTCAGATTCCAGAACTTTCTGTCACCATAATGTGAGGAAAATGTGTTTTTTTAGCCACATTTTGAGCTTTGCAAAGGATTCTGGGTAACATAACCTGGTCAGAGCCCCACAAGTCACCCCATCTTGGATTCCCCTAGGTCTCTAGTTTTAAAAACATGCACAGGTTTGGTAGGTTTCCCTAGGTGCCGGCTGAGCTAGAGGCCAAAATCTACAGATAGGCACTTTGCAAAAAACAGCTCTGTTTTCTGTCAAAAAATGGGTTGTGTCCACGTTGCGCTTTGGGGCATTCCCTGAAGCGGGCGCTAGGGCTACCCACACAAGTGAGGTATCATTTTTATCGGGAGACTTGGGGGAACGCTGGGTGGATGGAAATTTGTGGCTCCTCTCAGATTCCAGAACTTTCTGTCACCATAATGTGAGGAAAATGTGTTTATTTAGCCAAATCTTGAGTTTTGCAAAGGATTCTGGATAACAGAACCTGATCAGAGCCCCACAAGTCACCCCATCTTTGATTTCCCTATGTATCTAGTTTTCGAAAATGCACAGGTTTGGTAAGTTTCCCTATGTGCCGGCTGAGCTAGAGGCCAAAATCTACAGGTAGGCACTTTGCAAAAAACAGCTCTGTTTTCTGTCAAAAAATGGGTTGTGTCCATGTTGCGCTTTGGGGCATTTCCTGTCGCGGGCGCTAGGCCTACCCACACAAGTGAGGTATCATTTTTATCGGGAGACTTGAGGGAACGCTGGGTGGAAGGGAATTTGTGGCTCCTCTCAGATTCCAGAACTTTCTGTCACCATAATGTGAGGAAAATTTGTTTTTTTAGCCAAATTTTGAGCTTTGCAAAGGATTCTGGGTAACAGAACGTGGTCAGAGCCCCACAAGTCACCCCATCTTGGATTCCACTAGGTCTCTAGTTTTCGAAAATGCACAGGTTTGGTAGGTTTCCCTAGGTGCCGGCTGAGCTAGAGGCCAAAATCTACAGGTAGGCACTTTGCAAAAAACACCTTTGTTTTCTTTCAAAAAATGGGATGTGTCCACGTTGCGCTTTGGGGCATTTCCTGTCGCGGCGCTAGACCTACCCACACAAGTGGGGTATCATTTTTATCGGGAGACTTGGGGGAACGCTGGGTGGAAGGAAATTGGTGGCTTCTCTCAGATTCCAGAACTTTCTGCCACCATAATGTGATGAAAATTTGTTTTTTTAGCCAAATTTTGAGCTTTGCAAAGGATTCTGGGTAACAGAACCTGGTCAGAGCACCACAAGTCACCCCATCTTGGATTCCCCTAGGTCTCTAGTTTTCAAAAATGCACAGGTTGGGTAGGTTTCCCTAGGTGCCGGCTGAGCTAGAGGCCAAAATCTACAGGTAGGCACTTTGCAAAAAACACCTCTGTTTTCTTTAAAAAAATGGGATGTGTCCACGTTACGCTTTGGGGCATTTTCTGTCGGGGGCGCTAGGCCTACCCACACAAGTGAGGTATCATTTTTATCGGGAGACTTGGGGGAACGCTGCGTGGATGGAAATTTGTGGCTCCTCTCAGATTCCAGAACTTTCTGTCACCATAATGTGAGGAAAATGTGTTTTTTTAGCCAAATCTTGAGCTTTGCAAAGGATTCTGGGTAACAGAACCTGGTCAGAGTCCCACAAGTCACCCCATCTTGGATTCCCCTAGGTCTCTAGTTTTCAAAAATGCACAGGTTTGGTAGGTTTCCCTAGGTGCCGGCTGAGCTAGAGGCCAAAATCTACAGGTAGGCACTTTGCAAAAAACAGATCTGTTTTATGTCAAAAAATGGGTTGTGTCCACGTTGCGCTTTGGGGCATTTCCTGTCGCGGGCGCTAGGCCTACCCACACAAGTGAGGTATCATTTTTATCGGGAGACTTGAGGGAACGCTGGGTGGAAGGGAATTTGTGGCTCCTCTCAGATTCCAAAACTTTCTGTCACCATAATGTGAGGAAATGTGTTTTTTTAGCCAAATCATGAGCTTTGCAAAGGATTCTGGGTAACAGAACCTGGTCAGAGTCCCACAAGTCACCCCATCTTGGATTCCCCTAGGTCTCTAGTTTTCAAAAATGCACAGGTTTGGTAGGTTTCCCTAGGTGCCGGCTGAGCTAGAGGCCAAAATCTACAGGTAGGCACTTTGCAAAAAACAGATCTGTTTTATGTCAAAAAATGGGTTATGTCCACGTTGCGCTTTGGGGCATTTCCTGTCGCGGGCGCTAGGCCTACCCACACAAGTGAGGAATCATTTTTATCGGGAGACTTGAGGGAACGCTGGGTGGAAGGGAATTTGTGGCTCCTCTCAGATTCCAGAACTTTCTGTCACCATAATGTGAGGAAAATGTGTTTTTTTAGCCAAATTTTGAGCTTTGCAAAGGATTCTAGGTAACAGAACCTGGTCAGAGCCCCACAAGTCACCCCATCTTGGATTCCCCTAGGTCTCTAGTTTTCAAAAATGCACAGGTTTGGTAGGTTTCCCTAGGTGCCGGCTAAACTAGAGGCCAAAATCTACAGGTAGGCACTTTGCAAAAAACACCTCTGTTTTCTTTAAAAAGATGGGATGTGTCCACGTTGTGCTTTGGGGCATTTTCTGTCGCGGGCGCTAGGCCTACCCACACAAGTGAGGTATCATTTTTATCGGGAGACTTGGGGGAACGCTGGGTGGAAGGACATTTGTGGCTCCTCTCAGATTCCAGAACTTTCTGTCACCATAATGTGAGGAAAATGTGTTTTTTTAGCCACATTTTGAGCTTTGCAAAGGATTCTGCGTAACAGAACCTGGTCAGAGCCCCACAAGTCACCCCATCTTGGATTCCCCTAGGTCTATAGTTTTAAAAACATGCACAGGTTTGGTAGGTTTCCATAGGTGCCGGCTGAGCTAGAGGCCAAAATCTACAGATAGGCACTTTGCAAAAAACAGCTCTGTTTTCTGTCAAAAAATGGGTTGTGTCCACGTTGCGCTTTGGGGCATTCCCTGAAGCGGGCGCTAGGGCTACCCACACAAGTGAGGTATCATTTTTATCGGGAGACTTGGGGGAACGCTGGGTGGATGGAAATTTGTGGCTCCTCTCATATTCCAGAACTTTCTGTCACCATAATGTGAGGAAAATGTGTTTATTTAGCCAAATCTTGAGTTTTGCAAAGGATTCTGGGTAACAGAACCTGGTCAGAGCCCCACAAGTCACCCCATCTCTGATTCCCCTAGGTATCTAGTTTTTGAAAATGCACAGGTTTGGTAAGTTTCCCTATGTGCCGGCTGAGCTAGAGGCCAAAATCTACAGGTAGGCACTTTGCAAAAAACAGCTCTGTTTTCTGTCAAAAAATGGGTTGTGTCCATGTTGCGTTTTGGGGCATTTTCTGTCGCGGGCGCTAGGCCTACCCACACAAGTGAGGTATCATTTTTATCGGGAGACTTGGGGGAACGCTGGGTGGAAGGACATTTGTGGCTCCTCTCAGATTCCAGAACTTTCTGTCACCATAATGTGAGGAAAATGTGTTTTTTTAGCCACATTTTGAGCTTTGCAAAGGATTCTGGGTAACATAACCTGGTCAGAGCCCCACAAGTCACCCCATCTTGGATTCCCCTAGGTCTCTAGTTTTAAAAACATGCACAGGTTTGGTAGGTTTCCCTAGGTGCCGGCTGAGCTAGAGGCCAAAATCTACAGATAGGCACTTTGCAAAAAACAGCTCTGTTTTCTGTCAAAAAATGGGTTGTGTCCACGTTGCGCTTTGGGGCATTCCCTGAAGCGGGCGCTAGGGCTACCCACACAAGTGAGGTATCATTTTTATCGGGAGACTTGGGGGAACGCTGGGTGGATGGAAATTTGTGGCTCCTCTCAGATTCCAGAACTTTCTGTCACCATAATGTGAGGAAAATGTGTTTATTTAGCCAAATCTTGAGTTTTGCAAAGGATTCTGGATAACAGAACCTGATCAGAGCCCCACAAGTCACCCCATCTTTGATTTCCCTATGTATCTAGTTTTCGAAAATGCACAGGTTTGGTAAGTTTCCCTATGTGCCGGCTGAGCTAGAGGCCAAAATCTACAGATAGGCACTTTGCAAAAAACAGCTCTGTTTTCTGTCAAAAAATGGGTTGTGTCCATGTTGCGCTTTGGGGCATTTCCTGTCGCGGGCGCTAGGCCTACCCACACAAATGAGGTATCATTTTTATCGGGAGACTTGAGGGAACGCTGGGTGGAAGGGAATTTGTGGCTCCTCTCAGATTCCAGAACTTTCTGTCACCATAATGTGAGGAAAATGTGTTTTTTTAGCCAAATTTTGAGCTTTGCAAAGGATTCTGGGTATCAGAACGTGGTCAGAGCCCCACAAGTCACCCCATCTTGGATTCCACTAGGTCTCTAGTTTTCGAAAATGCACAGGTTTGGTAGGTTTCCCTAGGTGCCGGCTGAGCTAGAGGCCAAAATCTACAGGTAGGCACTTTGCAAAAAACACCTTTGTTTTCTTTCAAAAAATGGGATGTGTCCACGTTGCGCTTTGGGGCATTTCCTGTCGCGGCGCTAGACCTACCCACACAAGTGGGGTATCATTTTTATCGGGAGACTTGGGGGAACGCTGGGTGGAAGGAAATTGGTGGCTTCTCTCAGATTCCAGAACTTTCTGCCACCATAATGTGATGAAAATTTGTTTTTTTAGCCAAATTTTGAGCTTTGCAAAGGATTCTGGGTAACAGAACCTGGTCAGAGCCCCACAAGTCACCCCATCTTGGATTCCCCTAGGTCTCTAGTTTTCAAAAATGCACAGGTTGGGTAGGTTTCCCTAGGTGCCAGCTGAGCTAGAGGCCAAAATCTACAGGTAGGCACTTTGCAAAAAACACCTCTGTTTTCTTTTAAAAAATGGGATGTGTCCACGTTACGCTTTGGGGCATTTTCTGTCGGGGGCGCTAGGCCTACCCACACAAGTGAGGTATCATTTTTATCGGGAGACTTGGGGGAACGCTGCGTGGATGGAAATTTGTGGCTCCTCTCAGATTCCAGAACTTTCTGTCACCATAATGTGAGGAAAATGTGTTTTTTTAGCCAAATCTTGAGCTTTGCAAAGGATTCTGGGTAACAGAACCTGGTCAGAGTCCCACAAGTCACCCCATCTTGGATTCCCCTAGGTCTCTAGTTTTCAAAAATGCACAGGTTTGGTAGGTTTCCCTAGGTGCCGGCTGAGCTAGAGGCCAAAATCTACAGGTAGGCACTTTGCAAAAAACAGATCTGTTTTATGTCAAAAAATGGGTTGTGTCCACGTTGCGCTTTGGGGCATTTACTGTCGCGGGCGCTAGGCCTACCCACACAAGTGAGGTATCATTTTTATCGGGAGACTTGAGGGAACGCTGGGTGGAAGGGAATTTGTGGCTCCTCTCAGATTCCAAAACTTTCTGTCACCATAATGTGAGGAAATGTGTTTTTTTAGCCAAATCATGAGCTTTGCAAAGGATTCTGGGTAACAGAACCTGGTCAGAGTCCCACAAGTCACCCCATCTTGGATTCCCCTAGGTCTCTAGTTTTCAAAAATGCACAGGTTTGGTAGGTTTCCCTAGGTGCCGGCTGAGCTAGAGGCCAAAATCTACAGGTAGGCACTTTGCAAAAAACAGATCTGTTTTATGTCAAAAAATGGGTTATGTCCACGTTGCGCTTTGGGGCATTTCCTGTCGCGGGCGCTAGGCCTACCCACACAAGTGAGGAATCATTTTTATCGGGAGACTTGAGGCAACGCTGGGTGGAAGGGAATTTGTGGCTCCTCTCAGATTCCAGAACTTTCTGTCACCATAATGTGAGGAAAATGTGTTTTTTTAGCCAAATTTTGAGCTTTGCAAAGGATTCTAGGTAACAGAACCTGGTCAGAGCCCCACAAGTCACCCCATCTTGGATTCCCCTAGGTCTCTAGTTTTCAAAAATGCACAGTTTTGGTAGGTTTCCCTAGGTGCCGGCTGAGCTAGAGGCCAAAATCTACAGGTAGGCACTTTGCAAAAAACACCTCTGTTTTCATTAAAAAGATGGGATGTGTCCACGTGGCGCTTTGGGGCATTTTCTGTCGCGGGCGCTAGGCCTACCCACACAAGTGAGGTATAATTTTTATCGGGAGACTTGGGGGAACGCTGGGTGGAAGGAAATTTGTGGCTCCTCTCAGATTCCAGAACTTTCTGTCACCAAAATGTGAGGAAAATGTTTTTTTTTAGCCACATTTTGAGCTTTGCAAAGGAGTCTGGGTAACAGAACCTGGTCAGAGCCCCACAAGTCACCCCATCTTGGATTCCCCTAGGTCTCTAGTTTTAAAAACATGCACAGGTTTGGTAGGTTTCCCTAGGTGCCGACTGAGCTAGAGGCCAAAATCTACAGATAGGCACTTTGCAAAAAACAGCTCTGTTTTCTGTCAAAAAATGGGTTGTGTCCACGTTGCGCTTTGGGGCATTCCCTGAAGCGGGCGCTAGGGCTACCCACACAAGTGAGGTATCATTTTTATCGGGAGACTTGGGGGAACGCTGGGTGGAAGGAAATGTGTGGCTCCTCTCAGATTCCAGAACTTTCTGTCACCATGATGTGAGGAAAATGTGTTTATTTAGCCAAATCTTGAGTTTTGCAAAGGATTCTGGGTAACAGAACCTGGTCAGAGCCCCACAAGTCACCCCATCTTGGATTCCCCTAGGTATCTAGCTTTCAAAACTGCACAGGTTTGGTATGTTTCCCTAGCTGCCGGCTGAGCTAGAGGAAAAAATCTACAGGTAGGCACTTTGCAAAAAACAGCTCTGTTTTCTGTAAAAAAATGGGATGTGTCCACGTTGCGCTTTGGGGCATTTCCTGTCGCGGGCGCTAGGCCTACTCACACAAGTGAGGTATCATTTTTATCGGGAGACTTGGGGGAATGCTGGGTGGAAGGAAATGTGTGGCTCCTCTCAGATTCCAGAACTTTCTGTTACCATAATGTGAGGAAAATGTGTTTTTTTAGCCAAATTTTGAGCTTTGCAAAGGATTCTGGGTAACAGAACCTGGTCAGAGCCTCACAAGTCACCCCATCTTGGATTCCCCTAGGTCTCTAGTTTTCAAAAATGCACAGGTTTGGTACGTTTCCCTAGGTGCCGGCTGAGCTAGAGGCCAAAATCTACAGGTAGGCACTTTGCAAAAAACACCTCTGTTTTCTTTAAAAAGATGGGATGTGTCCACGTTGCTCTTTGGGGCATTTTCTGTCGCGGGCGCTAGGCCTACCCACACAAGTGAGGTATCATTTTTATCGGGAGACTTGGGGGAACGCTGGGTGGAAGGACATTTGTGGCTCCTCTCAGATTCCAGAACTTTCTGTCACCATAATGTGAGGAAGATGTGTTTTTTTAGCCACATTTTGAGCTTTGCAAAGGATTCTGGGTAACATAACCTGGTCAGAGCCCCACAAGTCACCCCATCTTGGATTCCCCTAGGTCTCTCGTTTTAAAAACATGCACAGGTTTGGTAGGTTTCCCTAGGTGCCGGCTGAGCTAGAGGCCAAAATCTACAGATAGGCACTTTGCAAAAAACAGCTCTGTTTTCTGTCAAAAAATGGGTTGTGTCCACGTTGTGCTTTTGGCATTCCCTGAAGCGGGGGCTAGGGCTACCCACACAAGTGAGGTATCATTTTTATCGGGAGACTTGGGGGAACGCTGGGTGGATGGAAATTTGTGGCTCCTCTCAGATTCCAGAACTTTCTGTCACCATAATGTGAGGAAAATGTGTTTATTTAGCCAAATCTTGAGTTTTGCAAAGGATTCTGGATAACAGAACCTGATCAGTGCCCCACAAGTCCCCCCATCTTTGATTCCCCTATGTATCTAGTTTTCGAAAATGCACAGGTTTGGTAAGTTTCCCTATGTGCCGGCTGAGCTAGAGGCCAAAATCTACAGGTAGGCACTTTGCAAAAAACAGCTCTGTTTTCTGTCAAAAAATGGGTTGTGTCCATGTTGCGCTTTGGGGCATTTCCTGTCGCGGGCGCTAGGCCTACCCACACAAGTGAGGTATCATTTTTATCGGGAGACTTGAGGGAACGCTGGGTGGAAGGGAATTTGTGGCTCCTCTCAGATTCCAGAACTTTCTGTCACCATATTGTGAGGAAAATGTGTTTTTTTAGCCAAATTTTGAGCTTTGCAAAGGATTCTGGGTAACAGAACCTGGTCAGAGCCCCACAAGTCACCCCATCTTGGATTCCACTAGGTCTCTAGTTTTCGAAAATGCACAGGTTTGGTAGGTTTCCCTAGGTGCCGGCTGAGCTAGAGGCCAAAATCTACAGGTAGGCGGTCTGCAAAAAACACCTTTGTTTTCTTTCAAAAAATGGGATGTGTCCACGTTGCGCTTTGGGGCATTTCCTGTCGCGGCGCTAGACCTAGCCACACAAGTGGGGTATCATTTTTATCGGGAGACTTGGGGGAACGCTGGGTGGAAGGAAATTGGTGGCTTCTCTCAGATTCCAGAACTTTCTGCCACCATAATGTGATGAAAATTTGTTTTTTTAGCCAAATTTTGAGCTTTGCAAAGGATTCTGGGTAACAGAACCTGGTCAGAGCCCCACAAGTCACCCCATCTTGGATTCCCCTAGGTCTCTAGTTTTCAAAAATGCACAGGTTGGGTAGGTTTCCCTAGGTGCCGGCTGAGCTAGAGGCCAAAATCTACAGGTAGGCACTTTGCAAAAAACACCTCTGTTTTCTTTAAAAAAATGGGATGTGTCCACGTTACGCTTTGGGGCATTTTCTGTCGGGGGCGCTAGGCCTACCCACACAAGTGAGGTATCATTTTTATCGGGAGACTTGGGGGAACGCTGCGTGGATGGAAATTTGTGGCTCCTCTCAGATTCCAGAACTTTCTGTCACCATAATGTGAGGAAAAAGTGTTTTTTTTAGCCAAATCTTGAGCTTTGCAAAGGATTCTGGGTAACAGAACCTGGTCAGAGTCCCACAAGTCACCCCATCTTGGATTCCCCTAGGTCTCTAGTTTTCAAAAATGCACAGGTTTGGTAGGTTTCCCTAGGTGCCGGCTGAGCTAGAGGCCAAAATCTACAGGTAGGCACTTTGCAAAAAACAGATCTGTTTTATGTCAAAAAATGGGTTGTGTCCACGTTGCGCTTTGGGGCATTTCCTGTCGCGGGCGCTAGGCCTACCCACACAAGTGAGGTATCATTTTTATCGGGAGACTTGAGGGAACGCTGGGTGGAAGGGAATTTGTGGCTCCTCTCAGATTCCAAAACTTTCTGTCACCATAATGTGAGGAAATGTGTTTTTTTAGCCAAATCTTGAGCTTTGCAAAGGATTCTGGGTAACAGAACCTGGTCAGAGTCCCACAAGTCACCCCATCTTGGATTCCCCTAGGTCTCTAGTTTTCAAAAATGCACAGGTTTGGTAGGTTTCCCTAGGTGCCGGCTGAGCTAGAGGCCAAAATCTACAGGTAGGCACTTTGCAAAAAACAGATCTGTTTTATGTCAAAAAATGGGTTATGTCCACGTTGCGCTTTGAGGCATTTCCTGTTGCGGGCGCTAGGCCTACCCACACAAGTGAGGAATCATTTTTATCGGGAGACTTGAGGGAACGCTGGGTGGAAGGGAATTTGTGGCTCCTCTCAGATTCCAGAACTTTCTGTCACCATAATGTGAGGAAAATGTGTTTTTTTAGCCAAATTTTGAGCTTTGCAAAGGATTCTAGGTAACAGAACCTGGTCAGAGCCCCACAAGTCACCCCATCTTGGATTCCCCTAGGTCTCTAGTTTTCAAAAATGCACAGGTTTGGTAGGTTTCCCTAGGTGCCGGCTGAGCTAGAGGCCAAAATCTACAGGTAGGCACTTTGCAAAAAACACTTCTGTTTTCATTAAAAAGATGGGATGTGTCCACGTGGCGCTTTGGGGCATTTTCTGTCGCGGGCGCTAGGCCTACCCACACAAGTGAGGTATAATTTTTATCGGGAGACTTGGGGGAACGCTGGTTGGAAGGAAATTTGTGGCTCCTCTCAGATTCCAGAACTTTCTGTCACCATAATGTGAGGGAAATGTTTTTTTTTAGCCACATTTTGAGCTTTGCAAAGGATTCTGGGTAACAGAACCTGGTCAGAGCCCCACAAGTCACCCCATCTTGGATTCCCCTAGGTCTCTAGTTTTAAAAACATGCACAGGTTTGGTAGGTTTCCCTAGGTGCCGACTGAGCTAGAGGCCAAAATCTACAGATAGGCACTTTGCAAAAAACAGCTCTGTTTTCTGTCAAAAAATGGGTTGTGTCCACGTTGCGCTTTGGGGCATTCCCTGAAGCGGGCGCTAGGGCTACCCACACAAGTGAGGTATCATTTTTATCGGGAGACTTGGGGGAACGCTGGGTGGAAGGAAATGTGTGGCTCCTCCCAGATTCCAGAACTTTCTGTCACCATGATGTGAGGAAAATGTGTTTATTTAGCCAAATCTTGAGTTTTGCAAAGGATTCTGGGTAACAGAACCTGGTCAGAGCCCCACAAGTCACCCCATCTTGGATTCCCCTAGGTATCTAGTTTTCAAAACTGCAAAGGTTTGGTATGTTTCCCTAGCTGCCGGCTGAGCTAGAGGAAAAAATCTACAGGTAGGCACTTTGCAAAAAACAGCTCTGTTTTCTGTAAAAAAATGGGATGTGTCCAAGTTGCGCTTTGGGGCATTTCCTGTCGCGGGCGCTAGGCCTACTCACACAAGTGAGGTATCATTTTTATCGGGAGACTTGGGGGAATGCTGGGTGGAAGGAAATGTGTGGCTCCTCTCAGATTCCATAACTTTCTGTTACCATAATGTGAGGAAAATGTGTTTTTTTAGCCAAATTTTGAGCTTTGCAAAGGATTCTGGGTAACAGAACCTGGTCAGAGCCCCACAAGTCACCCCATCTTGGATTCCCCTAGGTCTCTAGTTTTCAAAAATGCACAGGTTTGGTAGGTTTCCCTAGGTGCCGGCTGAGCTAGAGGCCAAAATCTACAGGTAGGCACTTTGCAAAAAACACCTCTGTTTTCTTTAAAAAGATGGGATGTGTCCACGTTGCTCTTTGGGGCATTTTCTGTCGCGGGCGCTAGGCCTACCCACACAAGTGAGGTATCATTTTTATCGGGAGACTTGGGGGAACGCTGGGTGGAAGGACATTTGTGGCTCCTCTCAGATTCCAGAACTTTCTGTCACCATAATGTGAGGAAAATGTGTTTTTTTAGCCACATTTTGAGCTTTGCAAAGGATTCTGGGTAACAGAACCTGGTCAGAGCCCCACAAGTCACCCCATCTTGGATTCCCCTAGGTCTCTAGTTTTAAAAACATGCACAGGTTTGGTAGGTTTCCCTAGGTGCCGGCTGAGCTAGAGGCCAAAATCTACAGATAGGCACTTTGCAAAAAACAGCTCTGTTTTCTGTCAAAAAATGGGTTGTGTCCACGTTGTGCTTTTGGCATTCCCTGAAGCGGGGGCTAGGGCTACCCACACAAGTGAGGTATCATTTTTATCGGGAGACTTGGGGGAACGCTGGGTGGATGGAAATTTGTGGCTCCTCTCAGATTCCAGAACTTTCTGTCACCATAATGTGAGGAAAATGTGTTTATTTAGCCAAATCTTGAGTTTTGCAAAGGATTCTGGGTAACAGAACCTGGTCAGAGCCCCACAAGTCACCCCATCTTTGATTCCCCTAGGTATCTAGTTTTCGAAAATGCACAGGTTTGGTAAGTTTCCCTATGTGCCGGCTGAGCTAGAGGCCAAAATCTACAGGTAGGCACTTTGCAAAAAACAGCTCTGTTTTCTGTCAAAAAATGGGTTGTGTCCATGTTGCGCTTTGGGGCATTTCCTGTCGCGGGCGCTAGGCCTACCCACACAAGTGAGGTATCATTTTTATCGGGAGATTTGAGGGAACGCTGGGTGGAAGGGAATTTGTGGCTCCTCTCAGATTCCAGAACTTTCTGTCACCATAATGTGAGGAAAATGTGTTTTTTTTAGCCAAATTTTGAGCTTTGCAAAGGATTCTGGGTAACAGAACCTGGTCAGAGCCCCACAAGTCACCCCATCTTGGATTCCACTAGGTCTCTAGTTTTCGAAAATGCACAGGTTTGGTAGGTTTCCCTAGGTGCCGGCTGAGCTAGAGGCCAAAATCTACAGGTAGGCACTTTGCAAAAAACACCTTTGTTTTCTTTCAAAAAATGGGATGTGTCCACGTTGCGCTTTGGGGCATTTCCTGTCGCGGCGCTAGGCCTACCCACACAAGTGGGGTATCATTTTTATCGGGAGACTTGGGGGAACTCTGGGTGGAAGGAAATTTGTGGCTTCTCTCAGATTCCAGAACTTTCTGTTTCCATAATGTGAGGAAAATGTGTTTATTTAGCCAAATCTTGAGTTTTGCAAAGGATTCTGGGTAACAGAACCTGGCCAGAGCCCCACAAGTCACCCCATCTTTGATTCCCCTAGGTATCTAGTTTTCGAAAATGCACAGGTTTGGTAAGTTTCCCTATGTGCCGGCTGAGCTAGAGGCCAAAATCTACAGGTAGGCACTTTGCAAAAAACAGCTCTGTTTTCTGTCAAAAAATGGGTTGTGTCCATGTTGCGCTTTGGGGCATTTCCTGTCGCGGGCGCTAGGCCTACCCACACAAGTGAGGTATCATTTTTATCGGGAGATTTGAGGGAACGCTGGGTGGAAGGGAATTTGTGGCTCCTCTCAGATTCCAGAACTTTCTGTCACCATAATGTGAGGAAAATGTGTTTTTTTTAGCCAAATTTTGAGCTTTGCAAAGGATTCTGGGTAACAGAACCTGGTCAGAGCCCCACAAGTCACCCCATCTTAGATTCCACTAGGTCTCTAGTTTTCGAAAATGCACAGGTTTGGTAGGTTTCCCTAGGTGCCGGCTGAGCTAGAGGCCAAAATCTACAGGTAGGCACTTTGCAAAAAACACCTTTGTTTTCTTTCAAAAAATGGGATGTGTCCACGTTGCGCTTTGGGGCATTTCCTGTCGCGGCGCTAGGCCTACCCACACAAGTGGGGTATCATTTTTATCGGGAGACTTGGGGGAACGCTGGGTGGAAGGAAATTTGTGGCTTCTCTCAGATTCCAGAACTTTCTGTCACCATAATGTGATGAAAATTTGTTTTTTTAGCCAAATTTTGAGCTTTGCAAAGGATTCTGGGTAACAGAACCTGGTCAGAGCCCCACAAGTCACCCCATCTTGGATTCCCCTAGGTCTCTAGTTTTCAAAAATGCACAGGTTGGGTAGGTTTCCCTAGGTGCCGGCTGAGCTAGAGGCCAAAATCTACAGGTAGGCACTTTGCAAAAAACACCTCTGTTTTCTTTAAAAAAATGGGATGTGTCCACGTTGCGCTTTGGGGCATTTTCTGTCAGGGGCGCTAGGCCTACCCACACAAGTGAGGTATCATTTTTATCGGGAGACTTGGGGGAACGCTGCGTGGATGGAAATTTGTGGCTCCTCTCAGATTCCAGAACTTTCTGTCACCATAATGTGAGGAAAATGTGTCTTTTTAGCCAAATCTTGAGCTTTGCAAAGGATTCTGGGTAACAGAACCTGGTCAGAGTCCCACAAGTCACCCCATCTTGGATTCCCCTAGGTCTCTAGTTTTCAAAAATGCACAGGTTTGGTAGGTTTCCCTAGGTGCCGGCTGAGCTAGAGGCCAAAATCTACAGGTAGGCACTTTGCAAAAAACAGATCTGTTTTATGTCAAAAAATGGGTTGTGTCCACGTTGCGCTTTGGGGCATTTCCTGTCGCGGGCGCTAGGCCTACCCACACAAGTGAGGTTTCATTTTTATCGGGAGACTTGAGGGAACGCTGGGTGGAAGGGAATTTGTGGCTCCTCTCAGATTCCAGAACTTTCTGTCACCATAATGTGAGGAAAATGTGTTTTTTTAGACAAATTTTGAGCTTTGCAAAGGATTCTGGGTAACAGAACCTGGTCAGAGCCCCACAAGTCACCCCATCTTGGATTCCCCTAGGTCTCTAGTTTTCAAAACTGCACAGGTTTGGTAGGTTTCCCTAGGTGCCGGCTGAGCTAGAGGCCAAAATCTACAGGTAGGCACTTTGCAAAAAACAGCTCTGTTTTCTGTAAAAAAATGGGATGTGTCCACGTTGCGCTTTGGGGCATTTCCTGTCGCGGGCGCTAGGCCTACCCACACAAGTGGGGTATCATTTTTATCGGGAGACTTGGGGGAACGCTCGGTGGAAGGAAATTTGTGGCTTCTCTCAGATTCCAGAACTTTCTGTCACCATAATGTGAGAAAAATGTGTTTTCTTAGCCAAATTTCGAGCTTTGCAAAGGATTCTGGGTAACAGAACCTGGTCAGAGCCCCACAAGTCACCCCATCTTGGATTCCCCTAGGTCTCTAGTTTTCAAAACTGCACAGGTTTGGTAGGTTTCCCTAGGTGCCGGCTGAGCTAGAGGCCAAAAACGACAGGTAGGCACTTTGCAAAAAACAGCTCTGTTTTCTGTAAAAAAATGGGATGTGTCCACGTTGCGCTTTGGGGCCTTTCCTGTCGCGGGCGCTAGGCCTACCCACACAAGTGAGGTATAATTTTTATCGGGAGACTTGGGGGAATGCTGGGTGGAAGGAAATGTGTGGCTCCTCTCAGATTCCAGAACTTTCTGTCACCATAATGTGAGGAAAATTTGTTTTTTTAGCCAAATTTTGAGCTTTGCAAAGGATTCTGGGTAACAGAACCTGGTCAGAGCCCCACAAGTCACCCCATCTTGGATTCCACTAGGTCTCTAGTTTTCGAAAATGCACAGGTTTGGTAAGTTTCCCTATGTGACGGCTGAGCTAGAGGCCAAAATCTACAGGTAGGCACTTTGCAAAAAACAGCTCTGTTTTCTGTCAAAAAATGGGTTGTGTCCACATTGCGCTTTGGGGTATTTCCTGTCGCGGGCGCTAGGCCTACCCACACAAGTGAGGTATCATTTTTATCGGGAGACTTGAGGGAACGCTGGGTGGAAGGGAATTTGTGGCTCCTCTCAGATTCCAGAACTTTCTGTCACCATAATGTGAGGAAAATGTGTTTTTTTAGCCAAATTTTGAGCTTTGCAAAGGATTCTGGGTAACAGAACGTGGTCAGAGCCCCACAAGTCACCCCATCTTGGATTCCCCTAGGTATCTAGTTTTCAAAACATGCACAGGTTTGGTAGGTTTCCCTAGGTGCCGGCTGAGCTAGAGGCCAAAATCTACAGGTAGGCACTTTGTAAAAAACAGCTCTGTTTTCTGTAAAAAAATGGGATGTGTCCACGTTGCGCTTTGGGGCATTTCCTGTCGCGGGCGCTAGGCCTACCCACACAAGTGAGGTATCATTTTTATCGGGAGACTTGGGGGAATGCTGGGTGGAAGGAAATGTGTGGCTCCTCTCAGATTCCAGAACTTTCTGTCACCATAATGTGAGGAAAATTTGTTTTTTTAGCCAAATTTTGAGCTTTGCAAAGGATTCTGGGTTACAGAACCTGGTCAGAGCCCCACAAGTCACCCCATCTTGGATTCCACTAGGTCTCAAGTTTTCGAAAATGCACAGGTTTGGTAAGTTTCCCTATGTGCCGGCTGAGCTAGAGGCCAAAATCTACAGGTAGGCACTTTGCAAAAAACAGCTCTGTTTTCTGTCAAAAAATGGGTTGTGTCCACGTTGCGCTTTGGGGCATTTCCTGTCGTGGGCGCTAGGCCTACCCACACAAGTGAGGTATAATTTTTATGGGGAGACTTGGGGGAACGCTGGGTGGAAGGGAATTTGTGGCTCCTCTCAGATTCCAGAACTTTCTGTCACCATAATGTGAGGAAAATGTGTTTTTTTAGCCAAATTTTGAGCTTTGCAAAGGATTCTGGGTAACAGAACCTGGTCAGAGCCCCACAAGTCACCCCATCTTGGATTCCCCTAGGTCTCTAGTTTTCAAAAATGCACAGGTTTGGTAGGTTTCCCTAGGTGCCGGCTGAGCTAGAGGCCAAAATCTACAGGTAGGAACTTTGCAAAAAACACCTCTGTTTTCTTTTAAAAGATGGGATGTGTCCACGTTGCGCTTTGTGGCATTTCCTGTCGCGGGCGCTAGGCCTACCCACACAAGTGGGGTATCATTTTTATCGGGAGACTTGGGGGAACGCTCGGTGGAAGGAAATTTGTGGCTTCTCTCAGATTCCAGAACTTTCTGTCACCATAATGTGATGAAAATGTGTTTTCTTAGCCAAATTTCGAGCTTTGCAAAGGATTCTGGGTAACAGAACCTGGTCAGAGCCCCACAAGTCACCCCATCTTGAATTCCCCTAGGTCTCTAGTTTTCAAAACTGCACAGGTTTGGTAGGTTTCCCTAAGTGCCGGCTGAGCTAGAGGCCAAAATCTACAGGTAGGCACTTTGCAAAAAACAGCTCTGTTTTCTGTAAAAAAATGGGATGTGTCCACGTTGCGCTTTGGGGCATTTCCTGTCGCGGGCGCTAGGCCTACCTACACAAGTGAGGTATAATTTTTATCGGGAGACTTGGGGGAATGCTGGGTGGAAGGAAATGTGTGGCTCCTCTCAGATTCCAGAACTTTCTGTCACCATAATGTGAGGAAAATTTGTTTTTTTAGCCAAATTTTGAGCTTTGCAAAGGATTCTGGGTAACAGAACCTGGTCAGAGCCCCACAAGTCACCCCATCTTGGATTCCACTAGGTCTCTAGTTTTCGAAAATGCACAGGTTTGGTAAGTTTCCCTATGTGACGGCTGAGCTAGAGGCCAAAATCTACAGGTAGGCACTTTGCAAAAAACAGCTCTGTTTTCTGTCAAAAAATGGGTTGTGTCCACATTGCGCTTTGGGGTATTTCCTGTCGTGGGCGCTAGGCCTACCCACACAAGTGAGGTATCATTTTTATGGGGAGACTTGAGGGAACGCTGGGTGGAAGGGAATTTGTGGCTCCTCTCAGATTCCAGAACTTTCTGTCACCATAATGTGAGGAAAATGTGTTTTTTTAGCCAAATTTTGAGCTTTGCAAAGGATTCTGGGTAACAGAACCTGATCAGAGCCCCACAAGTCACCCCATCTTGGATTCCACTAGGTCTCTAGTTTTCGAAAATGCACATGTTTGGTAAGTTTCCCTATGTGCCGGCTGAGCTAGAGGCCAAAATCTACAGGTAGGCACTTTGCAAAAAACAGCTCTGTTTTCTGTAAAAAAATGGGATGTGTCCACGTTGCGCTTTGGGGCATTTCCTGTCGCGGGCGCTAGGCCTACCCACACAAGTGAGGTATCATTTTTATCGGGAGACTTAGGGGAATGCTGGGTGGAAGGAAATGTGTGGCTCCTCTCAGATTCCAGAACTTTCTGTCACCATAATGTGAGGAAAATTGTTTTTTTTAGCCAAATTTTGAGCTTTGCAAAGGATTCTGGGTAACAGAACCTGGTCAGAGCCCCGCAAGTCACCCCATCTTGGATTCCACTAGGTCTCTAGTTTCCGAAAATGCACAGGTTTGGTAAGTATCCCTATGTGCCGGCTGAGCTAGAGGCCAAAATCTACAGGTAGGCACTTTGCAAAAAACAGCTCTGTTTTATGTCAAAAAATGGGTTGTGTCCACGTTGCGCTTTGGGGCATTTCCTGTCGTGGGCTCTAGGCCTACCCACACAAGTGAGGTTTCATTTTTATCGGGAGACTTGAGGGAACGCTGGGTGGAAGGGAATTTGTGGCTCCTCTCAGATTCCAGAACTTTCTGTCACCATAATGTGAGGTAAATGTGTTTTTTTAGCCAAATTTTGAGCTTTGCAAAGGATTCTGGGTAACAGAACCTGGTCAGAGCCCCACAAGTCACCCCATCTTGGATTCCCCTAGGTCTCTAGTTTTCAAAAATGCACAGGTTTGGTAGGTTTCCCTAGGTGCCGGCTGAGCTAGAGGCCAAAATCTACAGGTAGGAACTTTGCAAAAAACACCTCTGTTTTCTTTAAAAAGATGGGATGTGTCCACGTTGCGCTTTGTGGCATTTCCTGTCGCGGGCGCTAGGCCTACCCACACAAGTGGGGTATCATTTTTATCGGGAGACCTGGGGGAACGCTCGGTGGAAGGAAATTTGTGGCTTCTCTCAGATTGCAGAACTTTCTGTCACCATAATGTGATGAAAATGTGTTTTTTTAGCCAAATTTCGAGCTTTGCAAAGGATTCTGGGTAACAGTACCTGGTCAGAGCACCACAAGTCACCCCATCTTGGATTCCCCTAGGTCTCTAGTTTTCAAAACTGCACAGGTTTGGTAGGTTTCCCTAGGTGCCGGCTGAGCTAGAGGCCAAAATCTACAGGTAGGCACTTTGCAAAAAACAGCTCTGTTTTCTGTAAAAAAATGGGATGTGTCCATGTTGCGCTTTGGGGCATTTCCTGTCGCGGGCGCTAGGCCTACCCACACAAGTGAGGTATAATTTTTATCGGGAGACTTGGGGGAATGCTGGGTGGAATGAAATGTGTGGCTCCTCTCAGATTCCAGAACTTTCTGTCACCATAATTTGAGGAAAATTTGTTTTTTTAGCCAAATTTTGAGCTTTGCAAAGGATTCTGGGTAACAGAACCTGGTCAGAGCCCCACAAGTCACCCCATCTTGGATTCCACTAGGTCTCTAGTTTTCGAAAATGCACAGGTTTGGTAAGTTTCCCTATGTGCCGGCTGAGCTAGAGGCCAAAATCTACAGGTAGGCACTTTGTAAAAAACAGCTCTGTTTTCTGTCAAAAAATGGGTTGTGTCCACGTTGCGCTTTGGGGCATTTCCTGTTGCGGGCGCTAGGCCTACCCACACAAGTGAGGTATCATTTTTATCGGGAGACTTGAGGGAACGCTGGGTGGAAGGGAATTTGTGGCTCCTCTCAGATTCCAGAACTTTCTGTCACCATAATTTGAGGAAAATTTGTTTTTTTAGCCAAATTTTGAGCTTTGCAAAGGATTCTGGGTAACAGAACCTGGTCAGAGTCCCACAAGTCACCCCATCTTGGATTCCCCTAGGTCTCTAGTTTTCAAAAATGCACAGGTTTGGTAGGTTTCCCTAGGTGCCGGCTGAGCTAGAGGCCAAAATCTACAGGTAGGCACTTTGCAAAAAACAGATCTGTTTTATGTCAAAAAATGGGTTGTGTCCACGTTGCGCTTTGGGGCATTTCCTGTCGCGGGCGCTAGGCCTACCCACACAAGTGAGGTTTCATTTTTATCGGGAGACTTGAGGGAACGCTGGGTGGAAGGGAATTTGTGGCTCCTCTCAGATTCCAGAACTTTCTGTCACCATAATGTGAGGAAAATGTGTTTTTTTAGCAAAATTTTGAGCTTTGCAAAGGATTCTGAGTAACAGAACCTGGTCAGAGCCCCACAAGTCACCCCATCTTGGATTCCCCTAGGTCTCTAGTTTTCAAAAATGCACAGGTTTGGTAGGTTTCCCTAGGTGCCGGCTGAGCTAGAGGCCAAAATCTACAGGTAGGAACTTTGCAAAAAACACCTCTGTTTTCTTTAAAAAGATGGGATGTGTCCACGTTGCGCTTTGTGGCATTTCCTGTCGCGGGCGCTAGGCCTACCCACACAAGTGGGGTATCATTTTTATCGGGAGACTTGGGGGAACGCTCGGTGGAAGGAAATTTGTGGCTTCTCTCAGATTCCAGAACTTTCTGTCACCATAATGTGATGAAAATGTGTTTTCTTAGCCAAATTTCGAGCTTTGCAAAGGATTCTGGGTAACAGAACCTGGTCAGAGCCCCACAAGTCACCCCATCTTGGATTCCCCTAGGTCTCTAGTTTTCAAAACTGCACAGGTTTGGTAGGTTTCCCTAGGTGCCGGATGAGCTAGAGGCCAAAATCTACAGGTAGGCACTTTGCAAAAAACAGCTCTGTTTTCTGTAAAAAAATGGGATGTGTCCACGTTGCGCTTTGGGGCATTTCCTGTCGCGGGCGCTAGGCCTACCCACACAAGTGAGGTATAATTTTTATCGGGAGACTTGGGGGAATGCTGGGTGGAAGGAAATGTGTGGCTCCTCTCAGATTCCAGAACTTTCTGTCACCATAATGTGAGGAAAATTTGTTTTTTTAGCCAAATTTTGAGCTTTGCAAAGGATTCTGGGTAACAGAACCTGGTCAGAGCCCCACAAGTCACCCCATCTTGGATTCCACTAGGTCTCTAGTTTTCGAAAATGCACAGGTTTGGTAAGTTTCCCTATGTGACGGCTGAGCTAGAGGCCAAAATCTACAGGTAGGCACTTTGCAAAAAACAGCTCTGTTTTCTGTCAAAAAATGGGTTGTGTCCACATTGCGCTTTGGGGTATTTCCTGTCGTGGGCGCTAGGCCTACCCACACAAGTGAGGTATCATTTTTATGGGGAGACTTGAGGGAACGCTGGGTGGAAGGGAATTTGTGGCTCCTCTCAGATTCCAGAACTTTCTGTCACCATAATGTGAGGAAAATGTGTTTTTTTAGCCAAATTTTGAGCTTTGCAAAGGATTCTGGGTAACAGAACCTGGTCAGAGCCCCACAAGTCACCCCATCTTGGATTCCACTAGGTCTCTAGTTTTCGAAAATGCACAGGTTTGGTAAGTTTCCCTATGTGCCGGCTGAGCTAGAGGCCAAAATCTACAGGTAGGCACTTTGCAAAAAACAGCTCTGTTTTCTGTAAAAAAATGGGATGTGTCCACGTTGCGCTTTGGGGCATTTCCTGTCGCGGGCGCTAGGCCTACCCACACAAGTGAGGTATCATTTTTATCGGGAGACTTAGGGGAACGCTGGCTGGAAGGAAATGTGTGGCTCCTCTCAGATTCCAGAACTTTCTGTCACCATAATGTGAGGAAAATTGTTTTTTTTAGCCAAATTTTGAGCTTTGCAAAGGATTCTGGGTAACAGAACCTGGTCAGAGCCCCGCAAGTCACCCCATCTTGGCTTCCACTAGGTCTCTAGTTTCCGAAAATGCACAGGTTTGGTAAGTATCCCTATGTGCCGGCTGAGCTAGAGGCCAAAATCTACAGGTAGGCACTTTGCAAAAAACAGCTCTGTTTTCTGTCAAAAAATGGGTTGTGTCCACGTTGCGCTTTGGGGCATTTCCTGTCGCGGGCGCTAGGCCTACCCACACAAGTGAGGTATAATTTTTATCGGGAGACTTGAGGGAACGCTGGGTGGAAGGGAATTTGTGGCTCCTCTCAGATTCCAGAACTTTCTGTCACCATAATGTGAGGAAAATGTGTTTTTTTAGCCACATTTTGAGCTTTGCAAAGGATTCTGGGTAACAGAACGTGGTCAGAGCCCCACAAGTCACCCCATCTTGGATTCCCCTAGGTCTCTAGTTTTCAAAAATGCACAGGTTGGGTAGGTTTCCTTAGGTGCCGGCTGAGCTAGAGGCCAAAATCTACAGGTAGGTACTTTGCAAAAAACACCTCTGTTTTCTTTCAAAAAATGGGATGTGTCCACGTTGCTCTTTGGGGCATTTCCTGTCGCGGGCGCTAGGCCTACCCACACAAGTGGGGTATCATTTTTATCGGGATACTTGGGGGAACGCTCGGTGGAAGGAAATTTGTGGCTTCTCTCAGATTGCAGAACTTTCTGTCACCATAATGTGATGAAAATGTGTTTTTTTAGCCAAATTTCGAGCTTTGCAAAGGATTCTGGGTAACAGTACCTGGTCAGAGCCCCACAAGTCACCCCATCTTGGATTCCCCTAGGTCTCTAGTTTTCAAAACTGCACAGGTTTGGTAGGTTTCCCTAGGTGCCGGCTGAGCTAGAGGCCAAAATCTACAGGTAGGCACTTTGCAAAAAACAGCTCTGTTTTCTGTAAAAAAATGGGATGTGTCCATGTTGCGCTTTGGGGCATTTCCTGTCGCGGGCGCTAGGCCTACCCACACAAGTGAGGTATAATTTTTGTCGGGAGACTTGGGGGAATGCTGGGTGGAATGAAATGTGTGGCTCCTCTCAGATTCCAGAACTTTCTGTCACCATAATTTGAGGAAAATTAGTTTTTTTAGCCAAATTTTGAGCTTTGCAAAGGATTCTGGGTAACAGAACCTGGTCAGAGCCCCACAAGTCACCCCATCTTGGATTCCACTAGGTCTCTAGTTTTCGAAAATGCACAGGTTTGGTAAGTTTCCCTATGTGCCGGCTGAGCTAGAGGCCAAAATCTACAGGTAGGCACTTTGTAAAAAACAGCTCTATTTTCTGTCAAAAAATGGGTTGTGTCCACGTTGCGCTTTGGGGCATTTCCTGTTGCGGGCGCTAGGCCTACCCACACAAGTGAGGTATCATTTTTATCGGGAGACTTGAGGGAACGCTGGGTGGAAGGGAATTTGTGGCTCCTCTCAGATTCCAGAACTTTCTGTCACCATAATGTGAGGAAAATGTGTTTTTTTAGCCAAATTTTGAGCTTTGCAAAGGATTCTGGGTAACAAAACGTGGTCAGAGCCCCACAAGTCACCCTATCTTGGATTACACTAGGTCTCTAGTTTTCGAAAATGCACAGGTTTGGTAGGTTTCCCTAGGTGCCGGCTGAGCTAGAGGCCAAAATCTACAGGTAGGCACTTTGCAAAAAACACCTTTGTTTTCTTTCAAAAAATGGGATGTGTCCACGTTGCGCTTTGGGGCATTTCCTGTCGCCGGCGCTAGGCCTACCCACACAAGTGGGGTATCATTTTGATCGGGAGACTTGGGGGAACGCTGGGTGGAAGGAAATTTGAGGCTTCTCTCAGATTCCAGAACTTTCTGTCACCATAATGTGATGAAAATGTGTTTTTTTAGCCAAATTTTGAGCTTTGCAAAGGATTCTGGGTAACAGAACCTGGTCAGAGCCCCACAAGTCACCCCATCTTGGATTCCCCTAGGTCTCTAGTTTTCAAAAATGCACAGGTTGGGTAGGTTTCCCTAGGTGCCGGCTGAGCTAGAGGCCAAAATCTACAGGTAGGCACTTTGCAAAAAACACCTCTGTTTTCTTTAAAAAAATGGGATGTGTCCACGTTGCGCTTTGGGGCATTTTCTGTCGGGGGCGCTAGGCCTACCCACACAAGTGGGGTATCATTTTTATCGGGAGACTTGGGGGAACGCTGCGTGGATGGAAATTTGTGGCTCCTCTCAGATTCCAGAACTTTCTGTCACCATAATGTGAGGATAATGTGTTTTTTTAGCCAAATCTTGAGCTTTGCAAAGGATTCTGGGTAACAGAACCTGGTCAGAGTCCCACAAGTCACCCCATCTTGGATTCCCCTATGTCTCTAGTTTTCAAAAATGCACAGGTTTGGTAGGTTTCCCTAGGTGCCGGCTGAGCTAGAGGCCAAAATCTACAGGTAGGCACTTTGCAAAAAACATCTCTGTTTTATGTCCAAAAATGGGTTGTGTCCACGTTGCGCTTTGGGGCATTTCCTGTTGCGGGCGCTAGGCCTACCCACACAAGTGAGGTATCATTTTTATCGGGAGACTTGAGGGAACGCTGTGTGGAAGGGAATTTGTGGCTCCTCTCAGATTCCAGAACTTTCTGTCACCATAATGTGAGGAAAATGTGTTTTTTTAGCCACATTTTGAGCTTTGCAAAGGATTCTGGGTAACAGAACCTGGTCAGAGCCCCACAAGTCACCCCATCTTGGATTCCCCTAGGTCTCTAGTTTTCACAAATGCACAGGTTTGGTAGGTTTCCCTATGTGCAGGCTGAGCTAGAGGCCAAAATCTACAGGTAGGCACTTTGCAAAAAACAGCTCTGTTTTCTGTAAAAAAATGGGATGTGTCCACGTTGCGCTTTGGGGCATTTCCTGTCGCGGGCGCTAGGCCTACCCACACAAGTGAGGTATCATTTTTATTGGGAGACTTAGGGGAATGCTGGGTGGAAGGAAATGTGTGGCTCCTCTCAGATTCCAGAACTTTCTGTCACCATAATGTGAGGAAAATTTGTTTTTTTAGCCAAATTTTGAGCTTTGCAAAGGATTCTGGGTAACAGAACCTGGTCAGAGCCCCACAAGTCACCCCATCTTGGCTTCCACTAGGTCTCTAGTTTCCGAAAATGCACAGGTTTGGTAAGTTTCCCTATGTGCTGGCTGAGCTAGAGGCCAAAATCTACAGGTAGGTACTTTGCAAAAAACACCTGTTTTCTTTCAAAAAATGGGATGTGTCCACGTTGCTCTTTGGGGCATTTCCTGTCGCCGGCGCTAGGCCTACCCACACAAGTGGGGTATCATTTTGATCGGGAGACTTGGGGGAACGCTGGGTGGAAGGAAATTTGAGGCTTCTCTCAGATTCCAGAACTTTCTGTCACCATAATGTGATGAAAATGTGTTTTTTTAGCCAAATTTTGAGCTTTGCAAAGGATTCTGGGTAACAGAACCTGGTCAGAGCCCCACAAGTCACCCCATCTTGGATTCCCCTAGGTCTCTAGTTTTCAAAAATGCACAGGTTGGGTAGGTTTCCCTAGGTGCCGGCTGAGCTAGAGGCCAAAATCTACAGGTAGGCACTTTGCAAAAAACACCTCTGTTTTCTTTAAAAAAATGGGATGTGTCCACGTTGCGCTTTGGGGCATTTTCTGTCGGGGGCGCTAGGCCTACCCACACAAGTGGGGTATCATTTTTATCGGGAGACTTGGGGGAACGCTGCGTGGATGGAAATTTGTGGCTCCTCTCAGATTCCAGAACTTTCTGTCACCATAATGTGAGGAAAATGTGTTTTTTTAGCCAAATCTTGAGCTTTGCAAAGGATTCTGGGTAACAGAACCTGGTCAGAGTCCCATAAGTCACACCATCTTGGATTCCCCTATGTCTCTAGTTTTCAAAAATGCACAGGTTTGGTAGGTTTCCCTAGGTGCCGGCTGAGCTAGAGGCCAAAATCTACAGGTAGGCACTTTGCAAAAAACATCTCTGTTTTATGTCCAAAAATGGGTTGTGTCCACGTTGCGCTTTGGGGCATTTCCTGTTGCGGGCGCTAGGCCTACCCACACAAGTGAGGTATCATTTCTATCGGGAGACTTGAGGGAACGCTGGGTGGAAGGGAATTTGTGGCTCCTCTCAGATTCCAGAACTTTCTGTCACCATAATGTGAGGAAAATGTGTTTTTTTAGCCACATTTTGAGCTTTGCAAAGGATTCTGGGTAACAGAACCTGGTCAGAGCCCCACAAGTCATCCCATCTTGGATTCCCCTAGGTCTCTAGTTTTCACAAATGCACAGGTTTGGTAGGTTTCCCTATGTGCAGGCTGAGCTAGAGGCCAAAATCTACAGGTAGGCACTTTGCAAAAAACAGCTCTGTTTTCTGTAAAAAAATGGGATGTGTCCACGTTGCGCTTTGGGGCATTTCCTGTCGCGGGCGCTAGGCCTACCCACACAAGTGAGGTATCATTTTTATTGGGAGACTTAGGGGAATGCTGGGTGGAAGGAAATGTGTGGCTCCTCTCAGATTCCAGAACTTTCTGTCACCATAATGTGAGGAAAATTTGTTTTTTTAGCCAAATTTTGAGCTTTGCAAAGGATTCTGGGTAACAGAACCTGGTCAGAGCCCCACAAGTCACCCCATCTTGGCTTCCACTAGGTCTCTAGTTTCCGAAAATGCACAGGTTTGGTAAGTTTCCCTATGTGCCGGCTGAGCTAGAGGCCAAAATCTACAGGTAGGTACTTTGCAAAAAACACCTCTGTTTTCTTTCAAAAAATGGGATGTGTCCACGTTGCTCTTTGGGGCATTTCCTGTCGCGGGCGCTAGGCCTACCCACACAAGTGGGGTATCATTTTTATCGGGAGACTTGGGGGAACGCTCGGTGGAAGGAAATTTGTGGCTTCTCTCAGATTCCAGAACTTTCTGTCACCATAATGTGAGAAAAATGTGTTTTCTTAGCCAAATTTCGAGCTTTGCAAAGGATTCTGGGTAACAGAACCTGGTCAGAGCCCCACAAGTCACCCCATCTTGGATTCCCCTAGGTCTCTAGTTTTCAAAACTGCACAGGTTTGGTAGGTTTCCCTAGGTGCCGGCTGAGCTAGAGGCCAAAATCGACAGGTAGGCACTTTGCAAAAAACAGCTCTGTTTTCTGTAAAAAAATGGGATGTGTCCACGTTGCGCTTTGGGGCATTTCCTGTCGCGGGCGCTAGGCCTACCCACACAAGTGAGGTATAATTTTTATCGGGAGACTTGGGGGAATGCTGGGTGGAAGGAAATGTGTGGCTCCTCTCAGATTCCAGAACTTTCTGTCACCATAATGTGAGGAAAATTTGTTTTTTTAGCCAAATTTTGAGCTTTGCAAAGGATTCTGGGTAACAGAACCTGGTCAGAGCCTCACAAGTCACCCCATCTTGCATTCCACTAGGTCTCTAGTTTTCGAAAATGCACAGGTTTGGTAAGTTTCCCTATGTGACGGCTGAGCTAGAGGCCAAAATCTACAGGTAGGCACTTTGCAAAAAACAGCTCTGTTTTCTGTCAAAAAATGGGTTGTGTCCACATTGCGCTTTGGGGTATTTCCTGTCGCGGGCGCTAGGCCTACCCACACAAGTGAGGTATCATTTTTATCGGGAGACTTGAGGGAACGCTGGGTGGAAGGGAATTTGTGGCTCCTCTCAGATTCCAGAACTTTCTGTCACCATAATGTGAGGAAAATGTGTTTTTTTAGCCAAATTTTGAGCTTTGCAAAGGATTCTGGGTAACAGAACGTGGTCAGAGCCCCACAAGTCACCCCATCTTTGATTCCCCTAGGTATCTAGTTTTCAAAACATGCACAGGTTTGGTAGGTTTCCCTAGGTGCCGGCTGAGCTAGAGGCCAAAATCTACAGGTAGGCACTTTGTAAAAAACAGCTCTGTTTTCTGTAAAAAAATGGGATGTGTCCACGTTGCGCTTTGGGGCATTTCCTGTCGCGGGTGCTAGGCCTACCCACACAAGTGAGGTATCATTTTTATCGGGAGACTTGGGGGAATGCTGGGTGGAAGGAAATGTGTGGCTCCTCTCAGATTCCAGAACTTTCTGTCACCATAATGTGAGGAAAATTTGTTTTTTTAGCCAAATTTTGAGCTTTGCAAAGGATTCTGGGTTACAGAACCTGGTCAGAGCCCCACAAGTCACCCCATCTTGGATTCCACTAGGTCTCAAGTTTTCGAAAATGCACAGGTTTGGTAAGTTTCCCTATGTGCCGGCTGAGCTAGAGGCCAAAATCTACAGGTAGGCACTTTGCAAAAAACAGCTCTGTTTTCTGTCAAAAAATGGGTTGTGTCCACGTTGCGCTTTGGGGCATTTCCTGTCGTGGGCGCTAGGCCTACCCACACAAATGAGGTATAATTTTTATGGGGAGACTTGAGGGAACGCTGGGTGGAAGGGAATTTGTGGCTCCTCTCAGATTCCAGAACTTTCTGTCACCATAATGTGAGGAAAATGTGTTTTTTTAGCCAAATTTTGAGCTTTGCAAAGGATTCTGGGTAACAGAACCTGGTCAGAGCCCCACAAGTCACCCCATCTTGGATTCCCCTAGGTCTCTAGTTTTCAAAAATGCACAGGTTTGGTAGGTTTCCCTAGGTGCCGGCTGAGCTAGAGGCCAAAATCTACAGGTAGGAACTTTGCAAAAAACACCTCTGTTTTCTTTTAAAAGATGGGATGTGTCCACGTTGCGCTTTGTGGCATTTCCTGTCGCGGGCGCTAGGCCTACCCACACAAGTGGGGTATCATTTTTATCGGGAGACTTGGGGGAACGCTCGGTGGAAGGAAATTTGTGGCTTCTCTCAGATTCCAGAACTTTCTGTCACCATAATGTGATGAAAATGTGTTTTCTTAGCCAAATTTCGAGCTTTGCAAAGGATTCTGGGTAACAGAACCTGGTCAGAGCCCCACAAGTCACCCCATCTTGAATTCCCCTAGGTCTCTAGTTTTCAAAACTGCACAGGTTTGGTAGGTTTCCCTAGGTGCCGGCTGAGCTAGAGGCCAAAATCTACAGGTAGGCACTTTGCAAAAAACAGCTCTGTTTTCTGTAAAAAAATGGGATGTGTCCACGTTGCGCTTTGGGGCATTTCCTGTCGCGGGCGCTAGGCCTACCTACACAAGTGAGGTATAATTTTTATCGGGAGACTTGGGGGAATGCTGGGTGGAAGGAAATGTGTGGCTCCTCTCAGATTCCAGAACTTTCTGTCACCATAATGTGAGGAAAATTTGTTTTTTTAGCCAAATTTTGAGCTTTGCAAAGGATTCTGGGTAACAGAACCTGGTCAGAGCCCCACAAGTCACCCCATCTTGGATTCCACTAGGTCTCTAGTTTTCGAAAATGCACAGGTTTGGTAAGTTTCCCTATGTGACGGCTGAGCTAGAGGCCAAAATCTACAGGTAGGCACTTTGCAAAAAACAGCTCTGTTTTCTGTCAAAAAATGGGTTGTGTCCACATTGCGCTTTGGGGTATTTCCTGTCGTGGGCGCTAGGCCTACCCACACAAGTGAGGTATCATTTTTATGGGGAGACTTGAGGGAACGCTGGGTGGAAGGGAATTTGTGGCTCCTCTCAGATTCCAGAACTTTCTGTCACCATAATGTGAGGAAAATGTGTTTTTTTAGCCAAATTTTGAGCTTTGCAAAGGATTCTGGGTAACAGAACCTGATCAGAGCCCCACAAGTCACCCCATCTTGGATTCCCCTAGGTCTCTAGTTTTCGGAAATGCACAGGTTTGGTAAGTTTCCCTATGTGCCGGCTGAGCTAGAGGCCAAAATCTACAGGTAGGCACTTTGCAAAAAACAGCTCTGTTTTCTGTAAAAAAATGGGATGTGTCCACGTTGCGCTTTGGGGCATTTCCTGTCGCGGGCGCTAGGCCTACCCACACAAGTGAGGTATCATTTTTATTGGGAGACTTAGGGGAATGCTGGGTGGAAGGAAATGTGTGGCTCCTCTCAGATTCCAGAACTTTCTGTCACCATAATGTGAGGAAAATTTGTTTTTTTAGCCAAATTTTGAGCTTTGCAAAGGATTCTGGGTAACAGAACCTGGTCAGAGCCCCGCAAGTCACCCCATCTTGGCTTCCACTAGGTCTCTAGTTTCCGAAAATGCACAGGTTTGGTAAGTTTCCCTATGTGCCGGCTGAGCTAGAGGCCAAAATCTACAGGTAGGTACTTTGCAAAAAACACCTCTGTTTTCTTTCAAAAAATGGGATGTGTCCACGTTGCTCTTTGGGGCATTTCCTGTCGCGGGCGCTAGGCCTACCCACACAAGTGGGGTATCATTTTTATCGGGATACTTGGGGGAACGCTCGGTGGAAGGAAATTTGTGGCTTCTCTCAGATTGCAGAACTTTCTGTCACCATAATGTGATGAAAATGTGTTTTTTTAGCCAAATTTCGAGCTTTGCAAAGGATTCTGGGTAACAGTACCTGATCAGAGCCCCACAAGTCACCCCATCTTGGATTCCCCTAGGTCTCTAGTTTTCAAAACTGCACAGGTTTGGTAGGTTTCCCTAGGTGCCGGCTGAGCTAGAGGCCAAAATCTACAGGTAGGCACTTTGCAAAAAACAGCTCTGTTTTCTGTAAAAAAATGGGATGTGTCCATGTTGCGCTTTGGGGCATTTCCTGTCGCGGGCGCTAGGCCTACCCACACAAGTGAGGTATAATTTTTATCGGGAGACTTGGGGGAATGCTGGGTGGAATGAAATGTGTGGCTCCTCTCAGATTCCAGAACTTTCTGTCACCATAATTTGAGGAAAATTTGTTTTTTTAGCCAAATTTTGAGCTTTGCAAAGGATTCTGGGTAACAGAACCTGGTCAGAGCCCCACAAGTCACCCCATCTTGGATTCCACTAGGTCTCTAGTTTTCGAAAATGCACAGGTTTGGTAAGTTTCCCTATGTGCCGGCTGAGCTAGAGGCCAAAATCTACAGGTAGGCACTTTGTAAAAAACAGCTCTGTTTTCTGTCAAAAAATGGGTTGTGTCCACGTTGCGCTTTGGGGCATTTCCTGTTGCGGGCGCTAGGCCTACCCACACAAGTGAGGTATCATTTTTATCGGGAGACTTGAGGGAACGCTGGGTGGAAGGGAATTTGTGGCTCCTCTCAGATTCCAGAACTTTCTGTCACCATAATGTGAGGAAAATGTGTTTTTTTAGCCAAATTTTGAGCTTTGCAAAGGATTCTGGGTAACAAAACGTGGTCAGAGCCCCACAAGTCACCCTATCTTGGATTCCACTAGGTCTCTAGTTTTCGAAAATGCACAGGTTTGGTAGGTTTCCCTAGGTGCCGGCTGAGCTAGAGGCCAAAATCTACAGGTAGGCACTTTGCAAAAAACACCTTTGTTTTCTTTCAAAAAATGGGATGTGTCCACGTTGCGCTTTGGGGCATTTCCTGTCGCCGGCGCTAGGCCTACCCACACAAGTGGGGTATCATTTTGATCGGGTGACTTGGGGGAACGCTGGGTGGAAGGAAATTTGAGGCTTCTCTCAGATTCCAGAACTTTCTGTCACCATAATGTGATGAAAATGTGTTTTTTTAGCCAAATTTTGAGCTTTGCAAAGGATTCTGGGTAACAGAACCTGGTCAGAGCCCCACAAGTCACCCCATCTTGGATTCCCCTAGGTCTCTAGTTTTCAAAAATGCACAGGTTTGGTAGGTTTCCCTAGGTGCCGGCTGAGCTAGAGGCCAAAATCTACAGGTAGGCACTTTGCAAAAAACACCTCTGTTTTCTTTAAAAAAATGGGATGTGTCCACGTTGCGCTTTGGGGCATTTTCTGTCGGGGGCGCTAGGCCTACCCACACAAGTGGGGTATCATTTTTATCGGGAGACTTGGGGGAACGCTGCGTGGATGGAAATTTGTGGCTCCTCTCAGATTCCAGAACTTTCTGTCACCATAATGTGAGGAAAATGTGTTTTTTTAGCCAAATCTTGAGCTTTGCAAAGGATTCTGGGTAACAGAACCTGGTCAGAGTCCCACAAGTCACCCCATCTTGGATTCCCCTATGTCTCTAGTTTTCAAAAATGCACAGGTTTGGTAGGTTTCCCTAGGTGCCGGCTGAGCTAGAGGCCAAAATCTACAGGTAGGCACTTTGCAAAAAACATCTCTGTTTTATGTCCAAAAATGGGTTGTGTCCACGTTGCGCTTTGGGGCATTTCCTGTTGCGGGCGCTAGGCCTACCCACACAAGTGAGGTATCATTTTTATCGGGAGACTTGAGGGAACGCTGGGTGGAAGGGAATTTGTGGCTCCTCTCAGATTCCAGAACTTTCTGTCACCATAATGTGAGGAAAATGTGTTTTTTTAGCCACATTTTGAGCTTTGCAGAGGATTCTGGGTAACAGAACCTGGTCAGAGCCCCACAAGTCACCCCATCTTGGCTTCCACTAGGTCTCTAGTTTCCGAAAATGCACAGGTTTGGTAAGTTTCCCTATGTGCCGGCTGAGCTAGAGGCCAAAATCTACAGGTAGGCACTTTGCAAAAAACAGCTCTGTTTTCTGTCAAAAAATGGGTTGTGTCCACGTTGCGCTTTGGGGCATTTCCTGTCGCGGGCGCTAGGCCTACCCACACAAGTGAGGTATCATTTTTATCGGGAGACTTGAGGGAACGCTGGGTGGAAGGGAATTTGTGGCTCCTCTCAGATTCCAGAACTTTCTGTCACCATAATGTGAGGAAAATGTGTTTTTTTAGCCAAATTTTGAGCTTTGCAAAGGATTCTGGGTAACAGAACGTGGTCAGAGCCCCACAAGTCACCCTATCTTGGATTCCACTAGGTCTCTAGTTTTCGAAAATGCACAGGTTTGGTAGGTTTCCCTAGGTGCCGGCTGAGCTAGAGGCCAAAATCTACAGGTAGGCACTTTGCAAAAAACACCTTTGTTTTCTTTCAAAAAATGGGATGTGTCCACGTTGCGCTTTGGGGCATTTCCTGTCGCCGGCGCTAGGCCTACCCACACAAGTGGGGTATCATTTTGATCGGGAGACTTGGGGGAACGCTGGGTGGAAGGAAATTTGAGGCTTCTCTCAGATTCCAGAACTTTCTGTCACCATAATGTGATGAAAATGTGTTTTTTTAGCCAAATTTTGAGCTTTGCAAAGGATTCTGGGTAACAGAACCTGGTCAGAGCCCCACAAGTCACCCCATCTTGGATTCCCCTAGGTCTCTAGTTTTCAAAAATGCACAGGTTTGGTAGGTTTCCCTAGGTGCCGGCTGAGCTAGAGGCCAAAATCTACAGGTAGGCACTTTGCAAAAAACAGCTCTGTTTTATGTCCAAAAATGGGTTGTGTCCACGTTGCGCTTTGGGGCATTTCCTGTTGCGGGCGCTAGGCCTACCCACTCAAGTGAGGTATCATTTTTATCGGGAGACTTGAGGGAACGCTGGATGGAAGGGAATTTGTGGCTCCTCTCAGATTCCAGAACTTTCTGTCACCATAATTTGAGGAAAATTTGTTTTTTTAGCCAAATTTTGAGCTTTGCAAAGGATTCTGGGTAACAGAACCTGGTCAGAGCCCCACAAGTCACCCCATCTTGGATTCCCCTAGGTCTCTAGTTTTCACAAATGCACAGGTTTGGTAGGTTTCCCTATGTGCAGGCTGAGCTAGAGGCCAAAATCTACAGGTAGGCACTTTGCAAAAAACAGCTCTGTTTTCTGTAAAAAAATGGGATGTGTCCACGTTGCGCTTTGGGGCATTTCCTGTCGCGGGCGCTAGGCCTACCCACACAAGTGAGGTATCATTTTTATTGGGAGACTTAGGGGAATGCTGGGTGGAAGGAAATGTGTGGCTCCTCTCAGATTCCAGAACTTTCTGTCACCATAATGTGAGGAAAATTTGTTTTTTTAGCCAAATTTTGAGCTTTGCAAAGGATTCTGGGTAACAGAACCTGGTCAGAGCCCCACAAGTCACCCCATCTTGGCTTCCACTAGGTCTCTAGTTTCCGAAAATGCACAGGTTTGGTAAGTTTCCCTATGTGCCGGCTGAGCTAGAGGCCAAAATCTACAGGTAGGTACTTTGCAAAAAACACCTCTGTTTTCTTTCAAAAAATGGGATGTGTCCACGTTGCTCTTTGGGGCATTTCCTGTCGCGGGCGCTAGGCCTACCCACACAAGTGGGGTATCATTTTTATCGGGAGACTTGGGGGAACGCTCGGTGGAAGGAAATTTGTGGCTTCTCTCAGATTCCAGAACTTTCTGTCACCATAATGTGAGAAAAATGTGTTTTCTTAGCCAAATTTCGAGCTTTGCAAAGGATTCTGGGTAACAGAACCTGGTCAGAGCCCCACAAGTCACCCCATCTTGGATTCCCCTAGGTCTCTAGTTTTCAAAACTGCACAGGTTTGGTAGGTTTCCCTAGGTGCCGGCTGAGCTAGAGTCCAAAATCGACAGGTAGGCACTTTGCAAAAAACAGCTCTGTTTTCTGTAAAAAAATGGGATGTGTCCACGTTGCGCTTTGGGGCATTTCCTGTCGCGGGCGCTAGGCCTACCCACACAAGTGAGGTATAATTTTTATCGGGAGACTTGGGGGAATGCTGGGTGGAAGGAAATGTGTGGCTCCTCTCAGATTCCAGAACTTTCTGTCACCATAATGTGAGGAAAATTTGTTTTTTTAGCCAAATTTTGAGCTTTGCAAAGGATTCTGGGTAACAGAACCTGGTCAGAGCCTCACAAGTCACCCCATCTTGCATTCCACTAGGTCTCTAGTTTTCGAAAATGCACAGGTTTGGTAAGTTTCCCTATGTGACGGCTGAGCTAGAGGCCAAAATCTACAGGTAGGCACTTTGCAAAAAACAGCTCTGTTTTCTGTCAAAAAATGGGTTGTGTCCACATTGCGCTTTGGGGTATTTCCTGTCGCGGGCGCTAGGCCTACCCACACAAGTGAGGTATCATTTTTATCGGGAGACTTGAGGGAACGCTGGGTGGAAGGGAATTTGTGGCTCCTCTCAGATTCCAGAACTTTCTGTCACCATAATGTGAGGAAAATGTGTTTTTTTAGCCAAATTTTGAGCTTTGCAAAGGATTCTGGGTAACAGAACGTGGTCAGAGCCCCACAAGTCACCCCATCTTGGATTCCCCTAGGTATCTAGTTTTCAAAACATGCACAGGTTTGGTAGGTTTCCCTAGGTGCCGGCTGAGCTAGAGGCCAAAATCTACAGGTAGGCACTTTGTAAAAAACAGCTCTGTTTTCTGTAAAAAAATGGGATGTGTCCACGTTGCGCTTTGGGGCATTTCCTGTCGCGGGTGCTAGGCCTACCCACACAAGTGAGGTATCATTTTTATCGGGAGACTTGGGGGAATGCTGGGTGGAAGGAAATGTGTGGCTCCTCTCAGATTCCAGAACTTTCTGTCACCATAATGTGAGGAAAATTTGTTTTTTTAGCCAAATTTTGAGCTTTGCAAAGGATTCTGGGTTACAGAACCTGGTCAGAGCCCCACAAGTCACCCCATCTTGGATTCCACTAGGTCTCAAGTTTTCGAAAATGCACAGGTTTGGTAAGTTTCCCTATGTGCCGGCTGAGCTAGAGGCCAAAATCTACAGGTAGGCACTTTGCAAAAAACAGCTCTGTTTTCTGTCAAAAAATGGGTTGTGTCCACGTTGCGCTTTGGGGCATTTCCTGTCGTGGGCGCTAGGCCTACCCACACAAGTGAGGTATAATTTTTATGGGGAGACTTGAGGGAACGCTGGGTGGAAGGGAATTTGTGGCTCCTCTCAGATTCCAGAACTTTCTGTCACCATAATGTGAGGAAAATGTGTTTTTTTAGCCAAATTTTGAGCTTTGCAAAGGATTCTGGGTAACAGAACCTGGTCAGAGCCCCACAAGTCACCCCATCTTGGATTCCCCTAGGTCTCTAGTTTTCAAAAATGCACAGGTTTGGTAGGTTTCCCTAGGTGCCGGCTGAGCTAGAGGCCAAAATCTACAGGTAGGAACTTTGCAAAAAACACCTCTGTTTTCTTTTAAAAGATGGGATGTGTCCACGTTGCGCTTTGTGGCATTTCCTGTCGCGGGCGCTAGGCCTACCCACACAAGTGGGGTATCATTTTTATCGGGAGACTTGGGGGAACGCTCGGTGGAAGGAAATTTGTGGCTTCTCTCAGATTCCAGAACTTTCTGTCACCATAATGTGATGAAAATGTGTTTTCTTAGCCAAATTTCGAGCTTTGCAAAGGATTCTGGGTAACAGAACCTGGTCAGAGCCCCACAAGTCACCCCATCTTGAATTCCCCTAGGTCTCTAGTTTTCAAAACTGCACAGGTTTGGTAGGTTTCCCTAGGTGCCGGCTGAGCTAGAGGCCAAAATCTACAGGTAGGCACTTTGCAAAAAACAGCTCTGTTTTCTGTAAAAAAATGGGATGTGTCCACGTTGCGCTTTGGGGCATTTCCTGTCGCGGGCGCTAGGCCTACCTACACAAGTGAGGTATAATTTTTATCGGGAGACTTGGGGGAATGCTGGGTGGAAGGAAATGTGTGGCTCCTCTCAGATTCCAGAACTTTCTGTCACCATAATGTGAGGAAAATTTGTTTTTTTAGCCAAATTTTGAGCTTTGCAAAGGATTCTGGGTAACAGAACCTGGTCAGAGCCCCACAAGTCACCCCATCTTGGATTCCACTAGGTCTCTAGTTTTCGAAAATGCACAGGTTTGGTAAGTTTCCCTATGTGACGGCTGAGCTAGAGGCCAAAATCTACAGGTAGGCACTTTGCAAAAAACAGCTCTGTTTTCTGTCAAAAAATGGGTTGTGTCCACATTGCGCTTTGGGGTATTTCCTGTCGTGGGCGCTAGGCCCACCCACACAAGTGAGGTATCATTTTTATGGGGAGACTTGAGGGAACGCTGGGTGGAAGGGAATTTGTGGCTCCTCTCAGATTCCAGAACTTTCTGTCACCATAATGTGAGGAAAATGTGTTTTTTTAGCCAAATTTTGAGCTTTGCAAAGGATTCTGGGTAACAGAACCTGATCAGAGCCCCACAAGTCACCCCATCTTGGATTCCCCTAGGTCTCTAGTTTTCGGAAATGCACAGGTTTGGTAAGTTTCCCTATGTGCCGGCTGAGCTAGAGGCCAAAATCTACAGGTAGGCACTTTGCAAAAAACAGCTCTGTTTTCTGTCAAAAAATGGGTTGTGTCCACGTTGCGCTTTGGGGCATTTCCTGTCGCGGGCGCTAGGCCTACCCACACAAGTGAGGTATCATTTTTATCGGGAGACTTGAGGGAACGCTGGGTGGAAGGGAATTTGTGGCTCCTCTCAGATTCCAGAACTTTCTGTCACCATAATGTGAGGAAAATGTGTTTTTTTAGCCAAATTTTGAGCTTTGCAAAGGATTCTGGGTAACAGAACGTGGTCAGAGCCCCACAAGTCACCCTATCTTGGATTCCACTAGGTCTCTAGTTTTCGAAAATGCACAGGTTTGGTAGGTTTCCCTAGGTGCCGGCTGAGCTAGAGGCCAAAATCTACAGGTAGGCACTTTGCAAAAAACACCTTTGTTTTCTTTCAAAAAATGGGATGTGTCCACGTTGCGCTTTGGGGCATTTCCTGTCGCCGGCGCTAGGCCTACCCACACAAGTGGGGTATCATTTTGATCGGGAGACTTGGGGGAACGCTGGGTGGAAGGAAATTTGAGGCTTCTCTCAGATTCCAGAACTTTCTGTCACCATAATGTGATGAAAATGTGTTTTTTTAGCCAAATTTTGAGCTTTGCAAAGGATTCTGGGTAACAGAACCTGGTCAGAGCCCCACAAGTCACCCCATCTTGGATTCCCCTAGGTCTCTAGTTTTCAAAAATGCACAGGTTGGGTAGGTTTCCCTAGGTGCCGGCTGAGCTAGAGGCCAAAATCTACAGGTAGGCACGTTGCAAAAAGCACCTCTGTTTTCTTTAAAAAAATGGGATGTGTCCACGTTGCGCTTTGGGGCATTTTCTGTCGGGGGCGCTAGGCCTACCCACACAAGTGAGGTATCATTTTTATCAGGAGACTTGGGGGAACGCTGCGTGGATGGAAATTTGTGGCTCCTCTCAGATTCCAGAACTTTCTGTCACCATAATGTGAGGAAAATGTGTTTTTTCAGCCAAATCTTGAGCTTTGCAAAGGATTCTGGGTAACAGAACCTGGTCAGAGTCCCACAAGTCACCCCATCTTGGATTCCCCTAGGTCTCTAGTTTTCAAAAATGCACAGGTTTGGTAGGTTTCCCTAGGTGCCGGCTGAGCTAGAGGCCAAAATCTACAGGTAGGCACTTTGCAAAAAACAGCTCTGTTTTATGTCCAAAAATGAGTTGTGTCCACGTTGCGCTTTGGGGCATTTCCTGTTGCGGGCGCTAGGCCTACCCACTCAAGTGAGGTATCATTTTTATCGGGAGACTTGAGGGAACGCTGGATGGAAGGGAATTTGTGGCTCCTCTCAGATTCCAGAACTTTCTGTCACCATAATTTGAGGAAAATTTGTTTTTTTAGCCAAATTTTGAGCTTTGCAAAGGATTCTGGGTAACAGAACCTGGTCAGAGCCCCACAAGTCACCCCATCTTGGATTCCACTAGGTCTCTAGTTTCCGAAAATGCACAGGTTTGGTAAGTTTCCCTATGTGCCGGCTGAGCTAGAGGCCAAAATCTACAGGTAGGTACTTTGCAAAAAACACCTCTGTTTTCTTTCAAAAAATGGGATGTGTCCACGTTGCTCTTTGGGGCATTTCCTGTCGCGGGCGCTAGGCCTACCCACACAAGTGGGGTATCATTTTTATCGGGAGACTTGGGGGAACGCTCGGTGGAAGGAAATTTGTGGCTTCTCTCAGATTCCAGAACTTTCTGTCACCATAATGTGAGAAAAATGTGTTTTCTTAGCCAAATTTCGAGCTTTGCAAAGGATTCTGGGTAACAGAACCTGGTCACAGCCCCACAAGTCACCCCATCTTGGATTCCCCTAGGTCTCTAGTTTTCAAAACTGCACAGGTTTGGTAGGTTTCCCTAGGTGCCGGCTGAGCTAGAGGCCAAAATCGACAGGTAGGCACTTTGCAAAAAACAGCTCTGTTTTCTGTAAAAAAATGGGATGTGTCCACGTTGCGCTTTGGGGCATTTCCTGTCGCGGGCGCTAGGCCTACCCACACAAGTGAGGTATAATTTTTATCGGGAGACTTGGGGGAATGCTGGGTGGAAGGAAATGTGTGGCTCCTCTCAGATTCCTGAACTTTCTGTCACCATAATGTGAGGAAAATGTGTTTTTTTAGCCAAATTTTGAGCTTTGCAAAGGATTCTGGGTAACAGAACCTGGTCAGAGCCTCACAAGTCACCCCATCTTGGATTCCACTAGGTCTCTAGTTTTCGAAAATGCACAGGTTTGGTAAGTTTCCCTATGTGACGGCTGAGCTAGAGGCCAAAATCTACAGGTAGGCACTTTGCAAAAAACAGCTCTGTTTTCTGTCAAAAAATGGGTTGTGTCCACATTGCGCTTTGGGGTATTTCCTGTCGCGGGCGCTAGGCCTACCCACACAAGTGAGGTATCATTTTTATCGGGAGACTTGAGGGAACGCTGGGTGGAAGGGAATTTGTGGCTCCTCTCAGATTCCAGAACTTTCTGTCACCATAATGTGAGGAAAATGTGTTTTTTTAGCCAAATTTTGAGCTTTGCAAAGGATTCTGGGTAACAGAACGTGGTCAGAGCCCCACAAGTCACCCCATCTTGGATTCCCCTAGGTATCTAGTTTTCAAAACATGCACAGGTTTGGTAGGTTTCCCTAGGTGCCGGCTGAGCTAGAGGCCAAAATCTACAGGTAGGCACTTTGTAAAAAACTGCTCTGTTTTCTGTAAAAAAATGGGATGTGTCCACGTTGCGCTTTGGGGCATTTCCTGTCGCGGGTGCTAGGCCTACCCACACAAGTGAGGTATCATTTTTATCGGGAGACTTGGGGGAATGCTGGGTGGAAGGAAATGTGTGGCTCCTCTCAGATTCCAGAACTTTCTGTCACCATAATGTGAGGAAAATTTGTTTTTTTAGCCAAATTTTGAGCTTTGCAAAGGATTCTGGGTTACAGAACCTGGTCAGAGCCCCACAAGTCACCCCATCTTGGATTCCACTAGGTCTCAAGTTTTCGAAAATGCACAGGTTTGGTAAGTTTCCCTATGTGCCGGCTGAGCTAGAGGCCAAAATCTACAGGTAGGCACTTTGCAAAAAACAGCTCTGTTTTCTGTCAAAAAATGGGTTGTGTCCACGTTGCGCTTTTTGGCATTTCCTGTCGTGGGCGCTAGGCCTACCCACACAAGTGAGGTATCATTTTTATGGGGAGACTTGAGGGAACGCTGGGTGGAAGGGAATTTGTGGCTCCTCTCAGATTCCAGAACTTTCTGTCACCATAATGTGAGGAAAATGTGTTTTTTTAGCCAAATTTTGAGCTTTGCAAAGGATTCTGGGTAACAGAACCTGGTCAGAGCCCCACAAGTCACCCCATCTTGGATTCCCCTAGGTCTCTAGTTTTCAAAAATGCACAGGTTTGGTAGGTTTCCCTAGGTGCCGGCTGAGCTAGAGGCCAAAATCTACAGGTAGGAACTTTGCAAAAAACACCTCTGTTTTCTTTTAAAAGATGGGATGTGTCCACGTTGCGCTTTGTGGCATTTCCTGTCGCGGGCGCTAGGCCTACCCACACAAGTGGGGTATCATTTTTATCGGGAGACTTGGGGGAACGCTGGGTGGAAGGAAATTTGTGGCTTCTCTCAGATTCCAGAACTTTCTGTCACCATAATGTGATGAAAATGTGTTTTCTTAGCCAAATTTCGAGCTTTGCAAAGGATTCTGGGTAACAGAACCTGGTCAGAGCCCCACAAGTCACCCCATCTTGAATTCCCCTAGGTCTCTAGTTTTCAAAACTGCACAGGTTTGGTAGGTTTCCCTAGGTGCCGGCTGAGCTAGAGGCCAAAATCTACAGGTAGGCACTTTGCAAAAAACAGCTCTGTTTTCTGTAAAAAAATGGGATGTGTCCACGTTGCGCTTTGGGGCATTTCCTGTCGCGGGCGCTAGGCCTACCTACACAAGTGAGGTATAATTTTTATCGGGAGACTTGGGGGAATGCTGGGTGGAAGGAAATGTGTGGCTCCTCTCAGATTCCAGAACTTTCTGTCACCATAATGTGAGGAAAATTTGTTTTTTTAGCCAAATTTTGAGCTTTGCAAAGGATTCTGGGTAACAGAACCTGGTCAGAGCCCCACAAGTCACCCCATCTTGGATTCCACTAGGTCTCTAGTTTTCGAAAATGCACAGGTTTGGTAAGTTTCCCTATGTGACGGCTGAGCTAGAGGCCAAAATCTACAGGTAGGCACTTTGCAAAAAACAGCTCTGTTTTCTGTCAAAAAATGGGTTGTGTCCACATTGCGCTTTGGGGTATTTCCTGTCGTGGGCGCTAGGCCTACCCACACAAGTGAGGTATCATTTTTATGGGGAGACTTGAGGGAACGCTGGGTGGAAGGGAATTTGTGGCTCCTCTCAGATTCCAGAACTTTCTGTCACCATAATGTGAGGAAAATGTGTTTTTTTAGCCAAATTTTGAGCTTTGCAAAGGATTCTGGGTAACAGAACCTGATCAGAGCCCCACAAGTCACCCCATCTTGGATTCCCCTAGGTCTCTAGTTTTCGAAAATGCACAGGTTTGGTAAGTTTCCCTATGTGCCGGCTGAGCTAGAGGCCAAAATCTACAGGTAGGCACTTTGCAAAAAACAGCTCTGTTTTCTGTAAAAAAATGGGATGTGTCCACGTTGCGCTTTGGGGCATTTCCTGTCGCGGGCGCTAGGCCTACCCACACAAGTGAGGTATCATTTTTATTGGGAGACTTAGGGGAATGCTGGGTGGAAGGAAATGTGTGGCTCCTCTCAGATTCCAGAACTTTCTGTCACCATAATGTGAGGAAAATTTGTTTTTTTAGCCAAATTTTGAGCTTTGCAAAGGATTCTGGGTAACAGAACCTGGTCAGAGCCCCGCAAGTCACCCCATCTTGGCTTCCACTAGGTCTCTAGTTTCCGAAAATGCACAGGTTTGGTAAGTTTCCCTATGTGCCGGCTGAGCTAGAGGCCAAAATCTACAGGTCGGTACTTTGCAAAAAACACCTCTGTTTTCTTTCAAAAAATGGGATGTGTCCACGTTGCTCTTTGGGGCATTTCCTGTCGCGGGCGCTAGGCCTACCCACACAAGTGGGGTATCATTTTTATCGGGATACTTGGGGGAACGCTCGGTGGAAGGAAATTTGTGGCTTCTCTCAGATTGCAGAACTTTCTGTCACCATAATGTGATGAAAATGTGTTTTTTTAGCCAAATTTCGAGCTTTGCAAAGGATTCTGGGTAACAGTACCTGGTCAGAGCCCCACAAGTCACCCCATCTTGGATTCCCCTAGGTCTCTAGTTTTCAAAACTGCACAGGTTTGGTAGGTTTCCCTAGGTGCCGGCTGAGCTAGAGGCCAAAATCTACTGGTAGGCACTTTGCAAAAAACAGCTCTGTTTTCTGTAAAAAAATGGGATGTGTCCATGTTGCGCTTTGGGGCATTTCCTGTCGCGGGCGCTAGGCCTACCCACACAAGTGAGGTATAATTTTTATCGGGAGACTTGGGGGAATGCTGGGTGGAATGAAATGTGTGGCTCCTCTCAGATTCCAGAACTTTCTGTCACCATAATTTGAGGAAAATTTGTTTTTTTAGCCAAATTTTGAGCTTTGCAAAGGATTCTGGGTAACAGAACCTGGTCAGAGCCCCACAAGTCACCCCATCTTGGATTCCACTAGGTCTCTAGTTTTCGAAAATGCACAGGTTTGGTAAGTTTCCCTATGTGCCGGCTGAGCTAGAGGCCAAAATCTACAGGTAGGCACTTTGTAAAAAACAGCTCTGTTTTCTGTCAAAAAATGGGTTGTGTCCACGTTGCGCTTTGGGGCATTTCCTGTTGCGGGCGCTAGGCCTACCCACACAAGTGAGGTATCATTTTTATCGGGAGACTTGAGGGAACGCTGGGTGGAAGGGAATTTGTGGCTCCTCTCAGATTCCAGAACTTTCTGTCACCATAATGTGAGGAAAATTTGTTTTTTTAGCCAAATTTTGAGCTTTGCAAAGGATTCTGGGTAACAAAACGTGGTCAGAGCCCCACAAGTCACCCTATCTTGGATTCCACTAGGTCTCTAGTTTTCGAAAATGCACAGGTTTGGTAGGTTTCCCTAGGTGCCGGCTGAGCTAGAGGCCAAAATCTACAGGTAGGCACTTTGCAAAAAACACCTTTATTTTCTTTCAAAAAATGGGATGTGTCCACGTTGCGCTTTGGGGCATTTCCTGTCGCCGGCGCTAGGCCTACCCACACAAGTGGGGTATCATTTTGATCGGGAGACTTGGGGGAACGCTGGGTGGAAGGAAATTTGAGGCTTCTCTCAGATTCCAGAACTTTCTGTCACCATAATGTGATGAAAATGTGTTTTTTTAGCCAAATTTTGAGCTTTGCAAAGGATTCTGGGTAACAGAACCTGGTCAGAGCCCCACAAGTCACCCCATCTTGGATTCCCCTAGGTCTCTAGTTTTCAAAGATGCACAGGTTGGGTAGGTTTCCCGAGGTGCCGGCTGAGCTAGAGGCCAAAATCTACAGGTAGGCACTTTGCAAAAAACACCTCTGTTTTCTTTAAAAAAATGGGATGTGTCCACGTTGCGCTTTGGGGCATTTTCTGTCGGGGGCGCTAGGCCTACCCACACAAGTGGGGTATCATTTTTATCGGGAGACTTGGGGGAACGCTGCGTGGATGGAAATTTGTGGCTCCTCTCAGATTCCAGAACTTTCTGTCACCATAATGTGAGGAAAATGTGTTTTTTGAGCCAAATCTTGAGCTTTGCAAAGGATTCTGGGTAACAGAACCTGGTCAGAGTCCCACAAGTCACCCCATCTTGGATTCCCCTATGTCTCTAGTTTTCAAAAATGCACAGGTTTGGTAGGTTTCCCTAGGTGCCGGCTGAGCTAGAGGCCAAAATCTACAGGTAGGCACTTTGCAAAAAACATCTCTGTTTTATGTCCAAAAATGGGTTGTGTCCACGTTGCGCTTTGGGGCATTTCCTGTTGCGGGCGCTAGGCCTACCCACACAAGTGAGGTATCATTTTTATCGGGAGACTTGAGGGAACGCTGGGTGGAAGGGAATTTGTGGCTCCTCTCAGATTCCAGAACTTTCTGTCACCATAATGTGAGGAAAATGTGTTTTTTTAGCCACATTTTGAGCTTTGCAAAGGATTCTGGGTAACAGAACCTGGTCAGAGCCCCACAAGTCACCCCATCTTGGATTCCCCTAGGTCTCTAGTTTTCACAAATGCACAGGTTTGGTAGGTTTCCCTATGTGCAGGCTGAGCTAGAGGCCAAAATCTACAGGTAGGCACTTTGCAAAAAACAGCTCTGTTTTCTGTAAAAAAATGGGATGTGTCCACGTTGCGCTTTGGGGCATTTCCTGTCGCGGGCGCTAGGCCTACCCACACAAGTGAGGTATCATTTTTATTGGGAGACTTAGGGGAATGCTGGGTGGAAGGAAATGTGTGGCTCCTCTCAGATTCCAGAACTTTCTGTCACCATAATGTGAGGAAAATTTGTTTTTTTAGCCAAATTTTGAGCTTTGCAGAGGATTCTGGGTAACAGAACCTGGTCAGAGCCCCACAAGTCACCCCATCTTGGCTTCCACTAGGTCTCTAGTTTCGGAAAATGCACAGGTTTGGTAAGTTTCCCTATGTGCCGGCTGAGCTAGAGGCCAAAATCTACAGGTAGGCACTTTGCAAAAAACAGCTCTGTTTTCTGTCAAAAAATGGGTTGTGTCCACGTTGCGCTTTGGGGCATTTCCTGTCGCGGGCGCTAGGCCTACCCACACAAGTGAGGTATCATTTTTATCGGGAGACTTGAGGGAACGCTGGGTGGAAGGGAATTTGTGGCTCCTCTCAGATTCCAGAACTTTCTGTCACCATAATGTGAGGAAAATGTGTTTTTTTAGCCAAATTTTGAGCTTTGCAAAGGATTCTGGGTAACAGAACGTGGTCAGAGCCCCACAAGTCACCCTATCTTGGATTCCACTAGGTCTCTAGTTTTCGAAAATGCACAGGTTTGGTAGGTTTCCCTAGGTGCCGGCTGAGCTAGAGGCCAAAATCTACAGGTAGGCACTTTGCAAAAAAAACCTTTGTTTTCTTTCAAAAAATGGGATGTGTCCACGTTGCGCTTTGGGGCATTTCCTGTCGCCGGCGCTAGGCCTACCCACACAAGTGGGGTATCATTTTGATCGGGAGACTTGGGGGAACGCTGGGTGGAAGGAAATTTGAGGCTTCTCTCAGATTCCAGAACTTTCTGTCACCATAATGTGATGAAAATGTGTTTTTTTAGCCAAATTTTGAGCTTTGCAAAGGATTCTGGGTAACAGAACCTGGTCAGAGCCCCACAAGTCACCCCATCTTGGATTCCCCTAGGTCTCTAGTTTTCAAAAATGCACAGGTTGGGTAGGTTTCCCTAGGTGCCGGCTGAGCTAGAGGCCAAAATCTACAGGTAGGCACGTTGCAAAAAGCACCTCTGTTTTCTTTAAAAAAATGGGATGTGTCCACGTTGCGCTTTGGGGCATTTTCTGTCGGGGGCGCTAGGCCTACCCACACAAGTGAGGTATCATTTTTATCAGGAGACTTGGGGGAACGCTGCGTGGATGGAAATTTGTGGCTCCTCTCAGATTCCAGAACTTTCTGTCACCATAATGTGAGGAAAATGTGTTTTTTTAGCCAAATCTTGAGCTTTGCAAAGGATTCTGGGTAACAGAACCTGGTCAGAGTCCCACAAGTCACCCCATCTTGGATTCCCCTAGGTCTCTAGTTTTCAAAAATGCACAGGTTTGGTAGGTTTCCCTAGGTGCCGGCTGAGCTAGAGGCCAAAATCTACAGGTAGGCACTTTGCAAAAAACAGCTCTGTTTTATGTCCAAAAATGGGTTGTGTCCACGTTGCGCTTTGGGGCATTTCCTGTTGCGGGCGCTAGGCCTACCCACTCAAGTGAGGTATCATTTTTATCGGGAGACTTGAGGGAACGCTGGATGGAAGGGAATTTGTGGCTCCTCTCAGATTCCAGAACTTTCTGTCACCATAATTTGAGGAAAATTTGTTTTTTTAGCCAAATTTTGAGCTTTGCAAAGGATTCTGGGTAACAGAACCTGGTCAGAGCCCCACAAGTCACCCCATCTTGGATTCCACTAGGTCTCTAGTTTTCGAAAATGCACAGGTTTGGTAAGTTTCCCTATGTGCCGGCTGAGCTAGAGGCCAAAATCTACAGGTAGGCACTTTGTAAAAAACAGCTCTGTTTTCTGTCAAAAAATGGGTTGTGTCCACGTTGCGCTTTGGGGCATTTCCTGTTGCGGGCGCTAGGCCTACCCACACAAGTGAGGTATCATTTTTATCGGGAGACTTGAGGGAACGCTGGGTGGAAGGGAATTTGTGGCTCCTCTCAGATTCCAGAACTTTCTGTCACCATAATGTGAGGAAAATGTGTTTTTTTAGCCAAATTTTGAGCTTTGCAAAGGATTCTGGGTAACAAAACGTGGTCAGAGCCCCACAAGTCACCCTATCTTGGATTCCACTAGGTCTCTAGTTTTCGAAAATGCACAGGTTTGGTAGGTTTCCCTAGGTGCCGGCTGAGCTAGAGGCCAAAATCTACAGGTAGGCACTTTGCAAAAAACACCTTTGTTTTCTTTCAAAAAATGGGATGTGTCCACGTTGCGCTTTGGGGCATTTCCTGTCGCCGGCGCTAGGCCTACCCACACAAGTGGGGTATCATTTTGATCGGGAGACTTGGGGGAACGCTGGGTGGAAGGAAATTTGAGGCTTCTCTCAGATTCCAGAACTTTCTGTCACCATAATGTGATGAAAATGTGTTTTTTTAGCCAAATTTTGAGCTTTGCAAAGGATTCTGGGTAACAGAACCTGGTCAGAGCCCCACAAGTCACCCCATCTTGGATTCCCCTAGGTCTCTAGTTTTCAAAAATGCACAGGTTGGGTAGGTTTCCCTAGGTGCCGGCTGAGCTAGAGGCCAAAATCTACAGGTAGGCACTTTGCAAAAAACACCTCTGTTTTCTTTAAAAAAATGGGATGTGTCCACGTTGCGCTTTGGGGCATTTTCTGTCGGGGGCGCTAGGCCTACCCACACAAGTGGGGTATCATTTTTATCGGGAGACTTGGGGGAACGCTGCGTGGATGGAAATTTGTGGCTCCTCTCAGATTCCAGAACTTTCTGTCACCATAATGTGAGGAAAATGTGTTTTTTTAGCCAAATCTTGAGCTTTGCAAAGGATTCTGGGTAACAGAACCTGGTCAGAGTCCCACAAGTCACCCCATCTTGGATTCCCCTATGTCTCTAGTTTTAAAAAATGCACAGGTTTGGTAGGTTTCCCTAGGTGCCGGCTGAGCTAGAGGCCAAAATCTACAGGTAGGCACTTTGCAAAAAACATCTCTGTTTTATGTCCAAAAATGGGTTGTGTCCACGTTGCGCTTTGGGGTATTTCCTGTTGCGGGCGCTAGGCCTACCCACACAAGTGAGGTATCATTTTTATCGGGAGACTTGAGGGAACGCTGGGTGGAAGGGAATTTGTGGCTCCTCTCAGATTCCAGAACTTTCTGTCACCATAATGTGAGGAAAATGTGTTTTTTTAGCCACATTTTGAGCTTTGCAAAGGATTCTGGGTAACAGAACCTGGTCAGAGCCCCACAAGTCACCCCATCTTGGATTCCCCTAGGTCTCTAGTTTTCACAAATGCACAGGTTTGGTAGGTTTCCCTATGTGCAGGCTGAGCTAGAGGCCAAAATCTACAGGTAGGCACTTTGCAAAAAACAGCTCTGTTTTCTGTAAAAAAATGGGATGTGTCCACGTTGCGCTTTGGGGCATTTCCTGTCGCGGGCGCTAGGCCTACCCACACAAGTGAGGTATCATTTTTATTGGGAGACTTAGGGGAATGCTGGGTGGAAGGAAATGTGTGGCTCCTCTCAGATTCCAGAACTTTCTGTCACCATAATGTGAGGAAAATTTGTTTTTTTAGCCAAATGTTGAGCTTTGCAAAGGATTCTGGGTAACAGAACCTGGTCAGAGCCCCACAAGTCACCCCATCTTGGCTTCCACTAGGTCTCTAGTTTCCGAAAATGCACAGGTTTGGTAAGTTTCCCTATGTGCCGGCTGAGCTAGAGGCCAAAATCTACAGGTAGGCACTTTGCAAAAAACAGCTCTGTTTTCTGTCAAAAAATGGGTTGTGTCCACGTTGCGCTTTGGGGCATTTCCTGTCGCGGGCGCTAGGCCTACCCACACAAGTGAGGTATCATTTTTATCGGGAGACTTGAGGGAACGCTGGGTGGAAGGGAATTTGTGGCTCCTCTCAGATTCCAGAACTTTCTGTCACCATAATGTGAGGAAAATGTGTTTTTTTAGCCAAATTTTGAGCTTTGCAAAGGATTCTGGGTAACAAAACGTGGTCAGAGCCCCACAAGTCACCCTATCTTGGATTCCACTAGGTCTCTAGTTTTCGAAAATGCACAGGTTTGGTAGGTTTCCCTAGGTGCCGGCTGAGCTAGAGGCCAAAATCTACAGGTAGGCACTTTGCAAAAAACACCTTTGTTTTCTTTCAAAAAATGGGATGTGTCCACGTTGCGCTTTGGGGCATTTCCTGTCGCCGGCGCTAGGCCTACCCACACAAGTGGGGTATCATTTTGATCGGGAGACTTGGGGGAACGCTGGGTGGAAGGAAATTTGAGGCTTCTCTCAGATTCCAGAACTTTCTGTCACCATAATGTGATGAAAATGTGTTTTTTTAGCCAAATTTTGAGCTTTGCAAAGGATTCTGGGTAACAGAACCTGGTCAGAGCCCCACAAGTCACCCCATCTTGGATTCCCCTAGGTCTCTAGTTTTCAAAAATGCACAGGTTGGGTAGGTTTCCCTAGGTGCCGGCTGAGCTAGAGGCCAAAATCTACAGGTAGGCACTTTGCAAAAAACACCTCTGTTTTCTTTAAAAAAATGGGATGTGTCCACGTTGCGCTTTGGGGCATTTTCTGTCGGGGCGCTAGGCCTACCCACACAAGTGGGGTATCATTTTTATCGGGAGACTTGGGGGAACGCTGCGTGGATGGAAATTTGTGGCTCCTCTCAGATTCCAGAACTTTCTGTCACCATAATGTGAGGAAAATGTGTTTTTTGAGCCAAATCTTGAGCTTTGCAAAGGATTCTGGGTAACAGAACCTGGTCAGAGTCCCACAAGTCACCCCATCTTGGATTCCCCTATGTCTCTAGTTTTCAAAAATGCACAGGTTTGGTAGGTTTCCCTAGGTGCCGGCTGAGCTAGAGGCCAAAATCTACAGGTAGGCACTTTGCAAAAAACATCTCTGTTTTATGTCCAAAAATGGGTTGTGTCCACGTTGCGCTTTGGGGCATTTCCTGTTGCGGGCGCTAGGCCTACCCACACAAGTGAGGTATCATTTTTATCGGGAGACTTGAGGGAACGCTGGGTGGAAGGGAATTTGTGGCTCCTCTCAGATTCCAGAACTTTCTGTCACCATAATGTGAGGAAAATGTGTTTTTTTAGCCACATTTTGAGCTTTGCAAAGGATTCTGGGTAACAGAACCTGGTCAGAGCCCCACAAGTCACCCCATCTTGGATTCCCCTAGGTCTCTAGTTTTCACAAATGCACAGGTTTGGTAGGTTTCCCTATGTGCAGGCTGAGCTAGAGGCCAAAATCTACAGGTAGGCACTTTGCAAAAAACAGCTCTGTTTTCTGTAAAAAAATGGGATGTGTCCACGTTGCGCTTTGGGGCATTTCCTGTCGCGGGCGCTAGGCCTACCCACACAAGTGAGGTATCATTTTTATTGGGAGACTTAGGGGAATGCTGGGTGGAAGGAAATGTGTGGCTCCTCTCAGATTCCAGAACTTTCTGTCACCATAATGTGAGGAAAATTTGTTTTTTTAGCCAAATTTTGAGCTTTGCAGAGGATTCTGGGTAACAGAACCTGGTCAGAGCCCCACAAGTCACCCCATCTTGGCTTCCACTAGGTCTCTAGTTTCCGAAAATGCACAGGTTTGGTAAGTTTCCCTATGTGCCGGCTGAGCTAGAGGCCAAAATCTACAGGTAGGCACTTTGCAAAAAACAGCTCTGTTTTCTGTCAAAAAATGGGTTGTGTCCACGTTGCGCTTTGGGGCATTTCCTGTCGCGGGCGCTAGGCCTACCCACACAAGTGAGGTATCATTTTTATCGGGAGACTTGAGGGAACGCTGGGTGGAAGGGAATTTGTGGCTCCTCTCAGATTCCAGAACTTTCTGTCACCATAATGTGAGGAAAATGTGTTTTTTTAGCCAAATTTTGAGCTTTGCAAAGGATTCTGGGTAACAGAACGTGGTCAGAGCCCCACAAGTCACCCTATCTTGGATTCCACTAGGTCTCTAGTTTTCGAAAATGCACAGGTTTGGTAGGTTTCCCTAGGTGCCGGCTGAGCTAGAGGCCAAAATCTACAGGTAGGCACTTTGCAAAAAACACCTTTGTTTTCTTTCAAAAAATGGGATGTGTCCACGTTGCGCTTTGGGGCATTTCCTGTCGCCTGCGCTAGGCCTACCCACACAAGTGGGGTATCATTTTGATCGGGAGACTTGGGGGAACGCTGGGTGGAAGGAAATTTGAGGCTTCTCTCAGATTCCAGAACTTTCTGTCACCATAATGTGATGAAAATGTGTTTTTTTAGCCAAATTTTGAGCTTTGCAAAGGATTCTGGGTAACAGAACCTGGTCAGAGCCCCACAAGTCACCCCATCTTGGATTCCCCTAGGTCTCTAGTTTTCAAAAATGCACAGGTTGGGAAGGTTTCCCTAGGTGCCGGCTGAGCTAGAGGCCAAAATCTACAGGTAGGCACGTTGCAAAAAGCACCTCTGTTTTCTTTAAAAAAATGGGATGTGTCCACGTTGCGCTTTGGGGCATTTTCTGTCGGGGGCGCTAGGCCTACCCACACAAGTGAGGTATCATTTTTATCAGGAGACTTGGGGGAACGCTGCGTGGATGGAAATTTGTGGCTCCTCTCAGATTCCAGAACTTTCTGTCACCATAATGTGAGGAAAATGTGTTTTTTTAGCCAAATCTTGAGCTTTGCAAAGGATTCTGGGTAACAGAACCTGGTCAGAGTCCCACAAGTCACCCCATCTTGGATTCCCCTAGGTCTCTAGTTTTCAAAAATGCACAGGTTTGGTAGGTTTCCCTAGGTGCCGGCTGAGCTAGAGGCCAAAATCTACAGGTAGGCACTTTGCAAAAAACAGCTCTGTTTTATGTCCAAAAATGGGTTGTGTCCACGTTGCGCTTTGGGGCATTTCCTGTTGCGGGCGCTAGGCCTACCCACTCAAGTGAGGTATCATTTTTATCGGGAGACTTGAGGGAACGCTGGATGGAAGGGAATTTGTGGCTCCTCTCAGATTCCAGAACTTTCTGTCACCATAATGTGAGGAAAATGTGTTTTTTTTAGCCACATTTTGAGCTTTGCAAAAGATTCTGGGTAACAGAACCTGGTCAGAGCCCCACAAGTCACCCCATCTTGGATTCCCCTAGGTCTCTAGTTTTCAAAAATGCACAGGTTGGGTAGGTTCCCCTAGGTGCCGGCTGAGCTAGAGGCCAAAATCTACAGGTAGGTACTTTGCAAAAAACACCTCTGTTTTCTTTCAAAAAATGGGATGTGTCCACGTTGCTCTTTGGGGCATTTCCTGTCGCGGGCGCTAGGCCTACCCACACAAGTGGGGTATCATTTTTATCGGGATACTTGGGGGAACGCTCGGTGGAAGGAAATTTGTGGCTTCTCTCAGATTGCAGAACTTTCTGTCACCATAATGTGATGAAAATGTGTTTTTTTTAGCCAAATTTCGAGCTTTGCAAAGGATTCTGGGTAACAGTACCTGGTCAGAGCCCCACAAGTCACCCCATCTTGGATTCCCCTAGGTCTCTAGTTTTCAAAACTGCACAGGTTTGGTAGGTTTCCCTAGGTTCCGGCTGAGCTAGAGGCCAAAATCTACAGGTAGGCACTTTGCAAAAAACAGCTCTGTTTTCTGTAAAAAAATGGGATGTGTCCATGTTGCGCTTTGGGGCATTTCCTGTCGCGGGCGCTAGACCTACCCACACAAGTGAGGTATAATTTTTATCAAGAGACTTGGGGGAATGCTGGGTGGAATGAAATGTGTGGCTCCTCTCAGATTCCAGAACTTTCTGTCACCATAATTTGAGGAAAATTTGTTTTTTTTAGCCAAATTTTGAGCTTTGCAAAGGATTCTGGGTAACAGAACCTGGTCAGAGCCCCACAAGTCACCCCATCTTGGATTCCACTAGGTCTCTAGTTTTCGAAAATGCACAGGTTTGGTAAGTTTCCCTATGTGCCGGCTGAGCTAGAGGCCAAAATCTACAGGTAGGCACTTTGTAAAAAACAGCTCTGTTTTCTGTCAAAAAATGGGTTGTGTCCACGTTGCGCTTTGGGGCATTTCCTGTTGCGGGCGCTAGGCCTACCCACACAAGTGAGGTATCATTTTTATCGGGAGACTTGAGGGAACGCTGGGTGGAAGGGAATTTGTGGCTCCTCTCAGATTCCAGAACTTTCTGTCACCATAATGTGAGGAAAATGTGTTTTTTTAGCCAAATTTTGAGCTTTGCAAAGGATTCTGGGTAACAAAACGTGGTCAGAGCCCCACAAGTCACCCTATCTTGGATTCCACTAGGTCTCTAGTTTTCGAAAATGCACAGGTTTGGTAGGTTTCCCTAGGTGCCGGCTGAGCTAGAGGCCAAAATCTACAGGTAGGCACTTTGCAAAAAACACCTTTGTTTTCTTTCAAAAAATGGGATGTGTCCACGTTGCGCTTTGGGGCATTTCCTGTCGCCGGCGCTAGGCCTACCCACACAAGTGGGGTATCATTTTGATCGGGAGACTTGGGGGAACGCTGGGTGGAAGGAAATTTGAGGCTTCTCTCAGATTCCAGAACTTTCTGTCACCATAATGTGATGAAAATGTGTTTTTTTAGCCAAATTTTGAGCTTTGCAAAGGATTCTGGGTAACAGAACCTGGACAGAGCCCCACAAGTCACCCCATCTTGGATTCCCCTAGGTCTCTAGTTTTCACAAATGCACAGGTTTGGTAGGTTTCCCTATGTGCAGGCTGAGCTAGAGGCCAAAATCTACAGGTAGGCACTTTGCAAAAAACAGCTCTGTTTTCTGTAAAAAAATGTGATGTGTCCACGTTGCGCTTTGGGGCATTTCCTGTCGCGGGCGCTAGGCCTACCCACACAAGTGAGGTATCATTTTTATTGGGAGACTTAGGGGAATGCTGGGTGGAAGGAAATGTGTGGCTCCTCTCAGATTCCAGAACTTTCTGTCACCATAATGTGAGGAAAATTTGTTTTTTTAGCCAAATTTTGAGCTTTGCAAAGGATTCTGGGTAACAGAACCTGGTCAGAGCCCCACAAGTCACCCCATCTTGGCTTCCACTAGGTCTCTAGTTTCCGAAAATGCACAGGTTTGGTAAGTTTCCCTATGTGCCGGCTGAGCTAGAGGCCAAAATCTACAGGTAGGCACTTTGCAAAAAACAGCTCTGTTTTCTGTCAAAAAATGGGTTGTGTCCACGTTGCGCTTTGGGGCATTTCCTGTCGCGGGCGCTAGGCCTACCCACACAAGTGAGGTATCATTTTTATCGCGAGACTTGAGGGAACGCTGGGTGGAAGGGAATTTGTGGCTCCTCTCAGATTCCAGAACTTTCTGTCACCATAATGTGAGGAAAATGTGTTTTTTTAGCCAAATTTTGAGCTTTGCAAAGGATTCTGGGTAACAGAACGTGGTCAGAGCCCCACAAGTCACCCTATCTTGGATTCCACTAGGTCTCTAGTTTTCGAAAATGCACAGGTTTGGTAGGTTTCCCTAGGTGCCGGCTGAGCTAGAGGCCAAAATCTACAGGTAGGCACTTTGCAAAAAACACCTTTGTTTTCTTTCAAAAAATGGGATGTGTCCACGTTGCGCTTTGGGGCATTTCCTGTCGCCGGCGCTAGGCCTACCCACACAAGTGGGGTATCATTTTGATCGGGAGACTTGGGGGAACGCTGGGTGGAAGGAAATTTGAGGCTTCTCTCAGATTCCAGAACTTTCTGTCACCATAATGTGATGAAAATGTGTTTTTTTAGCCAAATTTTGAGCTTTGCAAAGGATTCTGGGTAACAGAACCTGGTCAGAGCCCCACAAGTCACCCCATCTTGGATTCCCCTAGGTCTCTAGTTTTCAAAAATGTACAGGTTGGGTAGGTTTCCCTAGGTGCCGGCTGAGCTAGAGGCCAAAATCTACAGGTAGGCACGTTGCAAAAAACACCTCTGTTTTCTTTAAAAAAATGGGATGTGTCCACGTTGCGCTTTGGGGCATTTTCTGTCGGGGGCGCTAGGCCTACCCACACAAGTGGGGTATCATTTTTATCGGGAGACTTGGGGGAACGCTGCGTGGATGGAAATTTGTGGCTCCTCTCAGATTCCAGAACTTTCTGTCACCATAATGTGAGGAAAATGTGTTTTTTTAGCCAAATCTTGAGCTTTGCAAAGGATTCTGGGTAACAGAACCTGGTCAGAGTCCCACAAGTCACCCCATCTTGGATTCCCCTATGTCTCTAGTTTTCAAAAATGCACAGGTTTGGTAGGTTTCCCTAGGTGCCGGCTGAGCTAGAGGCCAAAATCTACAGGTAGGCACTTTGCAAAAAACATCTCTGTTTTATGTCCAAAAATGGGTTGTGTCCACGTTGCGCTTTGGGGCATTTCCTGTTGCGGGCGCTAGGCCTACCCACACAAGTGAGGTATCATTTTTATCGGGAGACTTGAGGGAACGCTGGGTGGAAGGGAATTTGTGGCTCCTCTCAGATTCCAGAACTTTCTGTCACCATAATGTGAGGAAAATGTGTTTTTTTAGCCACATTTTGAGCTTTGCAAAGGATTCTGGGTAACAGAACCTGGTCAGAGCCCCACAAGTCACCCCATCTTGGATTCCCCTAGGTCTCTAGTTTTCACAAATGCACAGGTTTGGTAGGTTTCCCTATGTGCAGGCTGAGCTAGAGGCCAAAATCTACAGGTAGGCACTTTGCAAAAAACAGCTCTGTTTTCTGTAAAAAAATGGGATGTGTCCACGTTGCGCTTTGGGGCATTTCCTGTCGCGGGCGCTAGGCCTACCCACACAAGTGAGGTATCATTTTTATTGGGAGACTTAGGGGAATGCTGGGTGGAAGGAAATGTGTGGCTCCTCTCAGATTCCAGAACTTTCTGTCACCATAATGTGAGGAAAATTTGTTTTTTTAGCCAAATTTTGAGCTTTGCAAAGGATTCTGGGTAACAGAACCTGGTCAGAGCCCCACAAGTCACCCCATCTTGGCTTCCACTAGGTCTCTAGTTTCCGAAAATGCACAGGTTTGGTAAGTTTCCCTATGTGCCGGCTGAGCTAGAGGCCAAAATCTACAGGTAGGCACTTTGCAAAAAACAGCTTTGTTTTCTTTCAAAAAATGGGATGTGTCCACGTTGCGCTTTGGGGCATTTCCTGTCGCCGGCGCTAGGCCTACCCACACAAGTGGGGTATCATTTTGATCGGGAGACTTGGGGGAACGCTGGGTGGAAGGAAATTTGAGGCTTCTCTCAGATTCCAGAACTTTCTGTCACCATAATGTGATGAAAATGTGTTTTTTTAGCCAAATTTTGAGCTTTGCAAAGGATTCTGGGTAACAGAACCTGGTCAGAGCCCCACAAGTCACCCCATCTTGGATTCCCCTAGGTCTCTAGTTTTCAAAAATGCACAGGTTGGGTAGGTTTCCCTAGGTGCCGGCTGAGCTAGAGGCCAAAATCTACAGGTAGGCACGTTGCAAAAAGCACCTCTGTTTTCTTTAAAAAAATGGGATGTGTCCACGTTGCGCTTTGGGGCATTTTCTGTCGGGGGCGCTAGGCCTACCCACACAAGTGAGGTATCATTTTTATCAGGAGACTTGGGGGAACGCTGCGTGGATGGAAATTTGTGGCTCCTCTCAGATTCCAGAACTTTCTGTCACCATAATGTGAGGAAAATGTGTTTTTTTAGCCAAATCTTGAGCTTTGCAAAGGATTCTGGGTAACAGAACCTGGTCAGAGTCCCACAAGTCACCCCATCTTGGATTCCCCTAGGTCTCTAGTTTTCAAAAATGCACAGGTTTGGTAGGTTTCCCTAGGTGCCGGCTGAGCTAGAGGCCAAAATCTACAGGTAGGCACTTTGCAAAAAACAGCTCTGTTTTATGTCCAAAAATGGGTTGTGTCCACGTTGCGCTTTGGGGCATTTCCTGTTGCGGGTGCTAGGCCTACCCACTCAAGTGAGGTATCATTTTTATCGGGAGACTTGAGGGAACGCTGGATGGAAGGGAATTTGTGGCTCCTCTCAGATTCCAGAACTTTCTGTCACCATAATGTGAGGAAAATGTGTTTTTTTTAGCCACATTTTGAGGTTTGCAAAGGATTCTGGGTAACAGAACCTGGTCAGAGCCCCACAAGTCACCCCATCTTGGATTCCCCTAGGTCTCTAGTTTTCAAAAATGCACAGGTTTGGTAGGTTTCCCTAGGTGCCGGCTGAGCTAGAGGCCAAAATCTACAGGTAGGCACTTTGCAAAAAACAGCTCTGTTTTCTGTCAAAAAATGGGTTGTGTCCACGTTGTGCTTTTGGCATTCCCTGAAGCGGGGGCTAGGGCTACCCACACAAGTGAGGTATCATTTTTATCGGGAGACTTGGGGGAACGCTGGGTGGATGGAAATTTGTGGCTCCTCTCAGATTCCAGAACTTTCTGTCACCATAATGTGAGGAAAATGTGTTTATTTAGCCAAATCTTGAGTTTTGCAAAGGATTCTGGGTAACAGAACCTGGTCAGAGTCCCACAAGTCACCCCATCTTTGATTCCCCTAGGTATCTAGTTTTCGAAAATGCACAGGTTTGGTAAGTTTCCCTATGTGCCGGCTGAGCTAGAGGCCAAAATCTACAGGTAGGCACTTTGCAAAAAACACCTCTGTTTTCTTTAAAAAAATGTGATGTGTCCACGTTGCGCTTTGGGGCATTTTCTGTCGGGGGCGCTAGGCCTACCCACACAAGTGAGGTATAATTTTTATCGGGAGACTTGGGGGAACGCTGCGTGGATGGAAATTTGTGGCTCCTCTCAGATTCCAGAACTTTCTGTCACCATAATGTGAGGAAAATGTGTCTTTTTAGCCAAATCTTGAGCTTTGCAAAGGATTCTGGGTAACAGAACCTGGTCAGAGTCCCACAAGTCACCCCATCTTGGATTCCCCTAGGTCTCTAGTTTTCAAAAATGCACAGGTTTGGTAGGTTTCCCTAGGTGCCGGCTGAGCTAGAGGCCAAAATCTACAGGTAGGCACTTTGCAAAAAACAGATCTGTTTTATGTAAAAAAATGGGTTGAGTCCACGTTGCGCTTTGGGGCATTTCCTGTTGCGGGCGCTAGGCCTACCCACACAAGTAAGGTATCATTTTTATCGGGAGACTTGGGGGAACGCTGCGTGGATGGAAATTTGTGGCTCCTCTCAGATTCCAGAACTTTCTGTCACCATAATGTGAGGAAAATGTGTTTTTTTAGCCAAATATTGAGCTTTGCAAAGGATTCTGGGTAACAGAACCTGGTCAGAGTCCCACAAGTCACCCCATCTTGGATTCCCATAGGTCTCTAGTTTTCAAAAATGCACAGGTTTGGTAGGTTTCCCTAGGTGCCGGCTGAGCTAGAGACCAAAATCTACAGGTAGGCACTTTGCAAAAAACAGATCTGTTTTATGTCCAAAAATGGGTTGTGTCCACGTTGCGCTTTGAGGCATTTCCTGTCGCGGGCGCTAGGCCTACCCACACAAGTGAGGTTTCATTTTTATCGGGAGACTTGAGGGAACGCTGGGTGGAAGGGAATTTGTGGCTCCTCTCAGATTCCAGAACTTTCTGTCACCATAATGTGAGGAAAATGTGTTTTTTTAGCCAAATTTTGAGCTTTGCAAAGGATTCTGGGTAACAGAACCTGGTCAGAGCCCCACAAGTCACCCCATCTTGGATTCTCCTAGGTCTCTAGTTTTAAAAAATGCACAGGTTTGGTAGGTTTCCCTAGGTGCCGGCTGAGCTAGAGGCCAAAATCTACAGGTAGGAACTTTGCAAAAAACACCTCTGTTTTCTTTAAAAAGATGGGATGTGTCCACGTTGCGCTTTGTGGCATTTCCTGTCGCGGGCGCTAGGCCTACCCACACAAGTGGGGTATCATTTTTATCGGGAGACTTGGGGGAACGCTCGGTGGAAGGAAATTTGTGGCTTCTCTCAGATTCCAGAACTTTCTGTCACCATAATGTGATGAAAATGTGTTTTCTTAGCCAAATTTCGAGCTTTGCAAAGGATTCTGGGTAACAGAACCTGGTCAGAGCCCCACAAGTCACCCCATCTTGGATTCCCCTAGGTCTCTAGTTTTCAAAACTGCACAGGTTTGGTAGGTTTCCCTAGGTGCCGGCTGAGCTAGAGGCCAAAATCTACAGGTAGGCACTTTGCAAAAAACAGCTCTGTTTTCTGTAAAAAAATGGGATGTGTCCACGTTGCGCTTTGGGGCATTTCCTGTCGCGGGCGCTAGGCCTACCCACACAAGTGAGGTATAATTTTTATCGGGAGACTTGGGGGAATGCTGGGTGGAAGGAAATGTGTGGCTCCTCTCAGATTCCAGAACTTTCTGTCACCATAATGTGAGGAAAATTTGTTTTTTTAGCCAAATTTTGAGCTTTGCAAAGGATTCTGGGTAACAGAACCTGGTCAGAGCCCCACAAGTCACCCCATCTTGGATTCCACTAAGTCTCTAGTTTTCGAAAATGCACAGGTTTGGTAAGTTTCCCTATGTGACGGCTGAGCTAGAGGCCAAAATCTACAGGTAGGCACTTTGCAAAAAACAGCTCTGTTTTCTTTCAAAAAATGGGTTGTGTCCACATTGCGCTTTGGGGTATTTCCTGTCGCGGGCGCTAGGCCTACCCACACAAGTGAGGTATCATTTTTATCGGGAGACTTGAGGGAACGCTGGGTGGAAGGGAATTTGTGGCTCCTCTCAGATTCCAGAACTTTCTGTCACCATAATGTGAGGAAAATGCGTTTTTTTAGCCAAATTTTGAGCTTTGCAAAGGATTCTGGGTAATAGAACGTGGTCAGAGCCCCACAAGTCACCACATCTTGGATTCCCCTAGGTCTCTAGTTTTCAAAAATGCACAGGTTGGGTAGGTTTCCCTAGGTGCCGGCTGAGCTAGAGGCCAAAATCTACAGGTAGGCACTTTGCAAAAAACACCTCTGTTTTCTTTCAAAAAATGGGATGTGTCCACGTTGCTCTTTGGGGCATTTCCTGTAGCGGGCGCTAGGCCTACCCACACAAGTGGGGTATCATTTTTATCGGGAGACTTGGGGGAACGCTGGGTGGAAGGAAATTTGTGGCTCCTCTCAGATTCCAGATCTTTCTGTCACCATAATGTGAGGAAAATGTGTTTATTTAGCCAAATCTTGAGTTTTGCAAAGGATTCTGGGTACCAGAACCTGGTCAGAGCCCCACAAGTCACCCCATCTTGGATTCCCCTAGGTATCTAGTTTTCAAAACATGCACAGGTTTGGTAGGTTTCCCTAGGTGCCGGCTGAGCTAGAGGGAAAAATCTACAGGTAGGCACTTTGTAAAAAACAGCTCTGTTTTCTGTAAAAAAATGGGATGTGTCCACGTTGCGCTTTGGGGCATTTCCTGTCGCGGGCGCTAGGCCTACCCACACAAGTGAGGTATCATTTTTATCGGGAGACTTGGGGGAATGCTGGGTGGGAGGAAATGTGTGGCTCCTCTCAGATTCCAGAACTTTCTGTCACCATAATGTGAGGAAAATTTGTTTTTTTAGCCAAATTTTGAGCTTTGCAAAGGATTCTGGGTTACAGAACCTGGTCAGAGCCCCACAAGTCACCCCATCTTGGATTCCACTAGGTCTCTAGTTTTCGGAAATGCACAGGTTTGGTAAGTTTCCCTATGTGCCGGCTGAGCTAGAGGCCAAAATCTACAGGTAGGCACTTTGCAAAAAACAGCTCTGTTTTCTGTCAAAAAATGGGTTGTGTCCACGTTGCGCTTTGGGGCATTTCCTGTCGTGGGCGCTAGGCCTACCCACACAAGTGAGGTATCATTTTTATCGGGAGACTTGAGGGAACGCTGGGTGGAAGGGAATTTGTGGCTCCTCTCAGATTCCAGAACTTTCTGTCACCATAATGTGAGGAAAATGTGTTTTTTTAGCCAAATTTTGAGCTTTGCAAAGGATTCTGGGTAACAGAACCTGGTCAGAGCCCCACAAGTCACCCCATCTTGGATTCCACTAGGTCTCTAGTTTTCGAAAATGCACAGGTTTGGTAAGTTTCCCTATGTGCCGGCTGAGCTAGAGGCCAAAATCTACAGGTAGGCACTTTGCAAAAAACAGCTCTGTTTTCTGTAAAAAAAATGGGATGTGTCCACGTTGCGCTTTGGGGAATTTCCTGTCGCGGGCGCTAGGCCTACCCACACAAGTGAGGTATCATTTTTATCGGGAGACTTAGGGGAATGCTGGGTGGAAGGAAATGTGTGGCTCCTCTCAGATTCCAGAACTTTCTGTCACCATAATGTGAGGAAAATGTGTTTTTTTAGCCACATTTTGAGCTTTGCAAAGGATTCTGGGTAACAGAACGTGGTCAGAGCCCCACAAGTCACCCCATCTTGGATTCCCCTAGGTCTCTAGTTTTCAAAAATGCACAGGTTGGGTAGGTTTCCCTAGGTGCCGGCTGAGCTAGAGGCCAAAATCTACAGGTAGGCACTTTGCAAAAAACACCTCTGTTTTCTTTCAAAAAATGGGATGTGTCCACGTTGCTCTTTGGGGCATTTCCTGTCGCGGGCGCTAGGCCTACCCACACAAGTGGGGTATCATTTTTATCGGGATACTTGGGGGAACGCTCGGTGGAAGGAAATTTGTGGCTTCTCTCAGATTGCAGAACTTTCTGTCACCATAATGTGATGAAAATGTGTTTTTTTAGCCAAATTTCGAGCTTTGCAAAGGATTCTGGGTAACAGAACCTGGTCAGAGCCCCACAAGTCACCCCATCTTGGATTCCCCTAGGTCTCTAGTTTTCAAAACTGCACAGGTTTGGTAGGTTTCCCTAGGTGCCGGCTGAGCTAGAGGCCAAAATCTACAGGTAGGCACTTTGCAAAAAACAGCTCTGTTTTCTGTAAAAAAATGGGATGTGTCCATGTTGCGCTTTGGGGCATTTCCTGTCGCGGGCGCTAGGCCTACCCACACAAGTGAGGTATAATTTTTATCGGGAGACTTGGGGGAATGCTGGGTGGAATGAAATGTGTGGCTCCTCTCAGATTCCAGAACTTTCTGTCACCATAATTTGAGGAAAATTTGTTTTTTTAGCCAAATTTTGAGCTTTGCAAAGGATTCTGGGTAACAGAACCTGGTCTGAGCCCCACAAGTCACCCCATCTTGGATTCCACTAGGTCTCTAGTATTCGAAAATGCACAGGTTTGGTAAGTTTCCCTATGTGCCGGCTGAGCTAGAGGCCAAAATCTACAGGTAGGCACTTTGTAAAAAACAGCTCTGTTTTCTGTCAAAAAATGGGTTGTGTCCACGTTGCGCTTTGGGGCATTTCCTGTTGCGGGCGCTAGGCTTACCCACACAAGTGAGGTATCATTTTTATCGGGAGACTTGAGGGAACGCTGGGTGGAAGGGAATTTGTGGCTCCTCTCAGATTCCAGAACTTTCTGTCACCATAATGTGAGGAAAATGTGTTTTTTTAGCCAAATTTTGAGCTTTGCAAAGGATTCTGGGTAACAAAACGTGGTCAGAGCCCCACAAGTCACCCTATCTTGGATTCCACTAGGTCTCTAGTTTTCGAAAATGCGCAGGTTTGGTAGGTTTCCCTAGGTGCCGGCTGAGCTAGAGGCCAAAATCTACAGGTAGGCACTTTGCAAAAAACACCTTTGTTTTCTTTCAAAAAATGGGATGTGTCCACGTTGCGCTTTGGGGCATTTCCTGTCGCCGGCGCTAGGCCTACCCACACAAGTGGGGTATCATTTTGATCGGGAGACTTGGGGGAACGCTGGGTGGAAGGAAATGTGAGGCTTCTCTCAGATTCCAGAACTTTCTGTCACCATAATGTGATGAAAATGTGTTTTTTTAGCCAAATTTTGAGCTTTGCAAAGGATTCTGGGTAACAGAACCTGGTCAGAGCCCCACAAGTCACCCCATCTTGGATTCCCCTAGGTCTCTAGTTTTCAAAAATGCACAGGTTGGGTAGGTTTCCCTAGGTGCCGGCTGAGCTAGAGGCCAAAATCTACAGGTAGGCACTTTGCAAAAAACACCTCTGTTTTCTTTAAAAAAATGGGATGTGTCCACGTTGCGCTTTGGGGCATTTTCTGTCGGGGGTGCTAGGCCTACCCACACAAGTGGGGTATCATTTTTATCGGGAGACTTGGGGGAACGCTGCGTGGATGGAAATTTGTGGCTCCTCTCAGATTCCAGAACTTTCTGTCACCATAATGTGAGGAAAATGTGTTTTTTTAGCCAAATCTTGAGCTTTGCAAAGGATTCTGGGTAACAGAACCTGGTCAGAGTCCCACAAGTCACCCCATCTTGGATTCCCCTATGTCTCTAGTTTTCAAAAATGCACAGGTTTGGTAGGTTTCCCTAGGTGCCGGCTGAGCTAGAGGCCAAAATCTGCAGGTAGGCACTTTGCAAAAAACATCTCTGTTTTATGTCCAAAAATGGGTTGTGTCCACGTTGCGCTTTGGGGCATTTCCTGTTGCGGGCGCTAGGCCTACCCACACAAGTGAGGTATCGTTTTTATCGGGAGACTTGAGGGAACGCTGGGTGGAAGGGAATTTGTGGCTCCTCTCAGATTCCAGAACTTTCTGTCACCATAATGTGAGGAAAATGTGTTTTTTTAGCCACATTTTGAGCTTTGCAAAGGATTCTGGGTAACAGAACCTGGTCAGAGCCCCACAAGTCACCCCATCTTGGATTCCCCTAGGTCTCTAGTTTTCAAAAATGCACAGGTTTGGTAGGTTTCCCTATGTGCAGGCTGAGCTAGAGGCCAAAATCTACAGGTAGGCACTTTGCAAAAAACAGCTCTGTTTTCTGTAAAAAAATGGGATGTGTCCACGTTGCGCTTTGGGGCATTTCCTGTCGCGGGCGCTAGGCCTACCCACACAAGTGAGGTATCATTTTTATCGGGAGACTTAGGGGAATGCTGGGTGGAAGGAAATGTGTGGCTCCTCTCAGATTCCAGAACTTTCTGTCACCATAATGTGAGGAAAATTTGTTTTTTTAGCCAAATTTTGAGCTTTGCAAAGGATTCTGGGTAACAGAACCTGGTCAGAGCCCCACAAGTCACCCCATCTTGGCTTCCACTAGGTCTCTAGTTTCCGAAAATGCACAGGTTTGGTAAGTTTCCCTATGTGCCGGCTGAGCTAGAGGCCAAAATCTACAGGTAGGCACTTTGCAAAAAACAGCTCTGTTTTCTGTCAAAAAATGGGTTGTGTCCACGTTGCGCTTTGGGGCATTTCCTGTCGCGGGCGCTAGGCCTACCCACACAAGTGAGGTATCATTTTTATCGGGAGACTTGAGGGAACGCTGGGTGGAAGGGAATTTGTGGCTCCTCTCAGATTCCAGAACTTTCTGTCACCATAATGTGAGGAAAATGTGTTTTTTTAGCCAAATTTTGAGCTTTGCAAAGGATTCTGGGTAACAGAACGTGGTCAGAGCCCCACAAGTCACCCTATCTTGGATTCCACTAGGTCTCTAGTTTTCAAAAATGCACAGGTTTGGTAGGTTTCCCTAGGTGCCGGCTGAGCTAGAGGCCAAAATCTACAGGTAGGCACTTTGCAAAAAACACCTTTGTTTTCTTTCAAAAAATGGGATGTGTCCACGTTGCGCTTTGGGGCATTTCCTGTCGCCGGCGCTAGGCCTACCCACACAAGTGGGGTATCATTTTGATCGGGAGACTTGGGGGAACGCTGGGTGGAAGGAAATTTGAGGCTTCTCTCAGATTCCAGAACTTTCTGTCACCATAATGTGATGAAAATGTGTTTTTTTAGCCAAATTTTGAGCTTTGCAAAGGATTCTGGGTAACAGAACCTGGTCAGAGCCCCACAAGTCACCCCATCTTGGATTCCCCTAGGTCTCTAGTTTTCAAAAATGCACAGGTTGGGTAGCTTTCTTTAGGTGCCGGCTGAGCTAGAGGCCAAAATCTACAGGTAGGCACGTTTGAAAAAGCACCTCTGTTTTCTTTAAAAAAATGGGATGTGTCCACGTTGCGCTTTGGGGCATTTTCTGTCGGGGGCGCTAGGCCTACCCACACAAGTGAGGTATCATTTTTATCAGGAGACTTGGGGGAACGCTGCGTGGATGGAAATTTGTGGCTCCTCTCAGATTCCAGAACTTTCTGTCACCATAATGTGAGGAAAATGTGTTTTTTTAGCCAAATCTTGAGCTTTGCAAAGGATTCTGGGTAACAGAACCTGGTCAGAGTCCCACAAGTCACCCCATCTTGGATTCCCCTAGGTCTCTAGTTTTCAAAAATGCACAGGTTTTGTAGGTTTCCCTAGGTGCCGGGTGAGCTAGAGGCCAAAATCTACAGGTAGGCACTTTGCAAAAAACAGCTCTGTTTTCTGTCAAAAAATGGGTTGTGTCCACGTTGCTCTTTGGGGCATTTCCTGTCGCGGGCGCTAGGCCTACCCACACAAGTGGGGTATCATTTTTATCGGGATACTTGGGGGAACGCTCGGTGGAAGGAAATTTGTGGCTTCTCTCAGATTGCAGAACTTTCTGTCACCATAATGTGATGAAAATGTGTTTTTTTAGCCAAATTTCGAGCTTTGCAAAGGATTCTGGGTAACAGAACCTGGTCAGAGCCCCACAAGTCACCCCATCTTGGATTCCCCTAGGTCTCTAGTTTTCAAAACTGCACAGGTTTGGTAGGTTTCCCTAGGTGCCGGCTGAGCTAGAGGCCAAAATCTACAGGTAGGCACTTTGCAAAAAACAGCTCTGTTTTCTGTAAAAAAATGGGATGTGTCCATGTTGCGCTTTGGGGCATTTCCTGTCGCGGGCGCTAGGCCTACCCACACAAGTGAGGTATAATTTTTATCGGGAGACTTGGGGGAATGCTGGGTGGAATGAAATGTGTGGCTCCTCTCAGATTCCAGAACTTTCTGTCACCATAATTTGAGGAAAATTTGTTTTTTTAGCCAAATTTTGAGCTTTGCAAAGGATTCTGGGTAACAGAACCTGGTCTGAGCCCCACAAGTCACCCCATCTTGGATTCCACTAGGTCTCTAGTATTCGAAAATGCACAGGTTTGGTAAGTTTCCCTATGTGCCGGCTGAGCTAGAGGCCAAAATCTACAGGTAGGCACTTTGTAAAAAACAGCTCTGTTTTCTGTCAAAAAATGGGTTGTGTCCACGTTGCGCTTTGGGGCATTTCCTGTTGCGGGCGCTAGGCCTACCCACACAAGTGAGGTATCATTTTTATCGGGAGACTTGAGGGAACGCTGGGTGGAAGGGAATTTGTGGCTCCTCTCAGATTCCAGAACTTTCTGTCACCATAATGTGAGGAAAATGTGTTTTTTTAGCCAAATTTTGAGCTTTGCAAAGGATTCTGGGTAACAAAACGTGGTCAGAGCCCCACAAGTCACCCTATCTTGGATTCCACTAGGTCTCTAGTTTTCGAAAATGCGCAGGTTTGGTAGGTTTCCCTAGGTGCCGGCTGAGCTAGAGGCCAAAATCTACAGGTAGGCACTTTGCAAAAAACACCTTTGTTTTCTTTCAAAAAATGGGATGTGTCCACGTTGCGCTTTGGGGCATTTCCTGTCGCCGGCGCTAGGCCTACCCACACAAGTGGGGTATCATTTTGATCGGGAGACTTGGGGGAACGCTGGGTGGAAGGAAATGTGAGGCTTCTCTCAGATTCCAGAACTTTCTGTCACCATAATGTGATGAAAATGTGTTTTTTTAGCCAAATTTTGAGCTTTGCAAAGGATTCTGGGTAACAGAACCTGGTCAGAGCCCCACAAGTCACCCCATCTTGGATTCCCCTAGGTCTCTAGTTTTCAAAAATGCACAGGTTGGGTAGGTTTCCCTAGGTGCCGGCTGAGCTAGAGGCCAAAATCTACAGGTAGGCACTTTGCAAAAAACACCTCTGTTTTCTTTAAAAAAATGGGATGTGTCCACGTTGCGCTTTGGGGCATTTTCTGTCGGGGGCGCTAGGCCTACCCACACAAGTGGGGTATCATTTTTATCGGGAGACTTGGGGGAACGCTGCGTGGATGGAAATTTGTGGCTCCTCTCAGATTCCAGAACTTTCTGTCACCATAATGTGAGGAAAATGTGTTTTTTTAGCCAAATCTTGAGCTTTGCAAAGGATTCTGGGTAACAGAACCTGGTCAGAGTCCCACAAGTCACCCCATCTTGGATTCCCCTATGTCTCTAGTTTTCAAAAATGCACAGGTTTGGTAGGTTTCCCTAGGTGCCGGCTGAGCTAGAGGCCAAAATCTACAGGTAGGCACTTTGCAAAAAACATCTCTGTTTTATGTCCAAAAATGGGTTGTGTCCACGTTGCGCTTTGGGGCATTTCCTGTTGCGGGCGCTAGGCCTACCCACACAAGTGAGGTATCATTTTTATCGGGAGACTTGAGGGAACGCTGGGTGGAAGGGAATTTGTGGCTCCTCTCAGATTCCAGAACTTTCTGTCACCATAATGTGAGGAAAATGTGTTTTTTTAGCCACATTTTGAGCTTTGCAAAGGATTCTGGGTAACAGAACCTGGTCAGAGCCCCACAAGTCACCCCATCTTGGATTCCCCTAGGTCTCTAGTTTTCAAAAATGCACAGGTTTGGTAGGTTTCCCTATGTGCAGGCTGAGCTAGAGGCCAAAATCTACAGGTAGGCACTTTGCAAAAAACAGCTCTGTTTTCTGTAAAAAAATGGGATGTGTCCACGTTGCGCTTTGGGGCATTTCCTGTCGCGGGCGCTAGGCCTACCCACACAAGTGAGGTATCATTTTTATCGGGAGACTTAGGGGAATGCTGGGTGGAAGGAAATGTGTGGCTCCTCTCAGATTCCAGAACTTTCTGTCACCATAATGTGAGGAAAATTTGTTTTTTTAGCCAAATTTTGAGCTTTGCAAAGGATTCTGGGTAACAGAACCTGGTCAGAGCCCCACAAGTCACCCCATCTTGGCTTCCACTAGGTCTCTAGTTTCCGAAAATGCACAGGTTTGGTAAGTTTCCCTATGTGCCGGCTGAGCTAGAGGCCAAAATCTACAGGTAGGCACTTTGCAAAAAACAGCTCTGTTTTCTGTCAAAAAATGGGTTGTGTCCACGTTGCGCTTTGGGGCATTTCCTGTCGCGGGCGCTAGGCCTACCCACACAAGTGAGGTATCATTTTTATCGGGAGACTTGAGGGAACGCTGGGTGGAAGGGAATTTGTGGCTCCTCTCAGATTCCAGAACTTTCTGTCACCATAATGTGAGGAAAATGTGTTTTTTTAGCCAAATTTTGAGCTTTGCAAAGGATTCTGGGTAACAGAACGTGGTCAGAGCCCCACAAGTCACCCTATCTTGGATTCCACTAGGTCTCTAGTTTTCAAAAATGCACAGGTTTGGTAGGTTTCCCTAGGTGCCGGCTGAGCTAGAGGCCAAAATCTACAGGTAGGCACTTTGCAAAAAACACCTTTGTTTTCTTTCAAAAAATGGGATGTGTCCACGTTGCGCTTTGGGGCATTTCCTGTCGCCGGCGCTAGGCCTACCCACACAAGTGGGGTATCATTTTGATCGGGAGACTTGGGGGAACGCTGGGTGGAAGGAAATTTGAGGCTTCTCTCAGATTCCAGAACTTTCTGTCACCATAATGTGATGAAAATGTGTTTTTTTAGCCAAATTTTGAGCTTTGCAAAGGATTCTGGGTAACAGAACCTGGTCAGAGCCCCACAAGTCACCCCATCTTGGATTCCCCTAGGTCTCTAGTTTTCAAAAATGCACAGGTTGGGTAGCTTTCTTTAGGTGCCGGCTGAGCTAGAGGCCAAAATCTACAGGTAGGCACGTTTGAAAAAGCACCTCTGTTTTCTTTAAAAAAATGGGATGTGTCCACGTTGCGCTTTGGGGCATTTTCTGTCGGGGGCGCTAGGCCTACCCACACAAGTGAGGTATCATTTTTATCAGGAGACTTGGGGGAACGCTGCGTGGATGGAAATTTGTGGCTCCTCTCAGATTCCAGAACTTTCTGTCACCATAATGTGAGGAAAATGTGTTTTTTTAGCCAAATCTTGAGCTTTGCAAAGGATTCTGGGTAACAGAACCTGGTCAGAGTCCCACAAGTCACCCCATCTTGGATTCCCCTAGGTCTCTAGTTTTCAAAAATGCACAGGTTTTGTAGGTTTCCCTAGGTGCCGGCTGAGCTAGAGGCCAAAATCTACAGGTAGGCACTTTGCAAAAAACAGCTCTGTTTTATGTCCAAAAATGGGTTGTGTCCACGTTGCGCTTTGGGGCATTTCCTGTTGCGGGCGCTAGGCCTACCCACTCAAGTGAGGTATCATTTTTATCGGGAGACTTGAGGGAACGCTGGATGGAAGGGAATTTGTGGCTCCTCTCAGATTCCAGAACTTTCTGTCACCATAATGTGAGGAAAATGTGTTTTTTTTAGCCACATTTTGAGCTTTGCAAAGGATTCTGGGTAACAGAACCTGGCCAGAGCCCCACAAGTCACCCCATCTTGGATTCCCCTAGGTCTCTAGTTTTCAAAAATGCACAGGTTTGGTAGGTTTCCCTAGGTGCCGGCTGAGCTAGAGGCCAAAATCTACAGGTAGGCACTTTGCAAAAAACAGCTCTGTTTTCTGTCAAAAAATGGGTTGTGTCCACGTTGTGCTTTTGGCATTCCCTGAAGCGGGGGCTAGGGCTACCCACACAAGTGAGGTATCATTTTTATCGGGAGACTTGGGGGAACGCTGGGTGGATGGAAATTTGTGGCTCCTCTCAGATTCCAGAACTTTCTGTCACCATAATGTGAGGAAAATGTGTTTATTTAGCCAAATCTTGAGTTTTGCAAAGGATTCTGGGTAACAGAACCTGGTCAGAGCCCCACAAGTCACCCCATCTTTGATTCCCCTAGGTATCTAGTTTTCGAAAATGCACAGGTTTGGTAAGTTTCCCTATGTGCCGGCTGAGCTAGAGGCCAAAATCTACAGGTAGGCACTTTGCAAAAAACACCTCTGTTTTCTTTAAAAAAATGTGATGTGTCCACGTTGCGCTTTGGGGCATTTTCTGTCGGGGGCGCTAGGCCTACCCACACAAGTGAGGTATCATTTTTATCGGGAGACTTGGGGGAACGCTGCGTGGATGGAAATTTGTGGCTCCTCTCAGATTCCAGAACTTTCTGTCACCATAATGTGAGGAAAATGTGTCTTTTTAGCCAAATCTTGAGCTTTGCAAAGGATTCTGGGTAACAGAACCTGGTCAGAGTCCCACAAGTCACCCCATCTTGGATTCCCCTAGGTCTCTAGTTTTCAAAAATGCACAGGTTTGGTAGGTTTCCCTAGGTGCCGGCTGAGCTAGAGGCCAAAATCTACAGGTAGGCACTTTGCAAAAAACAGATCTGTTTTATGTCAAAAAATGGGTTGTGTCCACGTTGCGCTTTGGGGCATTTCCTGTCGCGGGCGCTAGGCCTACCCACACAAGTGAGGTTTCATTTTTATCGGGAGACTTGAGGGAACGCTGGGTGGAAGGGAATTTGTGGCTCCTCTCAGATTCCAGAACTTTCTGTCACCATAATGTGAGGAAAATGTGTTTTTTTAGCCAAATTTTGAGCTTTGCAAAGGATTCTGGGTAACAGAACCTGGTCAGAGCCCCACAAGTCACCCCATCTTGGATTCCCCTAGGTCTCTAGTTTTCAAAAATGCACAGGTTTCGTAGGTTTCCCTAGGTGCCGGCTGAGCTAGAGGCCAAAATCTACAGGTAGGAACTTTGCAAAAAACACCTCTGTTTTCTTTAAAAAGATGGGATGTGTCCACGTTGCGCTTTGTGGCATTTCCTGTCGCGGGCGCTAGGCCTACCCACACAAGTGGGGTATCATTTTTATCGGGAGACTTGGGGGAACGCTCGGTGGAAGGAAATTTGTGGCTTCTCTCAGATTCCAGAACTTTCTGTCACCATAATGTGATGAAAATGTGTTTTCTTAGCCAAATTTCGAGCTTTGCAAAGGATTCTGGGTAACAGAACCTGGTCAGAGCCCCACAAGTCACCCCATCTTGGATTCCCCTAGGTCTCTAGTTTTCAAAACTGCACAGGTTTGGTAGGTTTCCCTAGGTTCCGGCTGAGCTAGAGGCCAAAATCTACAGGTAGGCACTTTGCAAAAAACAGCTCTGTTTTCTGTAAAAAAATGGGATGTGTCCACGTTGCGCTTTGGGGCATTTCCTGTTGCGGGCGCTAGGCCTACCCACACAAGTGAGGTATAATTTTTATCGGGAGACTTGGGGGAATGCTGGGTGGAAGGAAATGTGTGGCTCCTCTCAGATTCCAGAACTTTCTGTCACCATAATGTGAGGAAAATTTGTTTTTTTAGCCAAATTTTGAGCTTTGCAAAGGATTCTGGGTAACAGAACCTGGTCAGAGCCCCACAAGTCACCCCATCTTGGATTCCACTAGGTCTCTAGTTTTCGAAAATGCACAGGTTTGGTAAGTTTCCCTATGTGACGGCTGAGCTAGAGGCCAAAATCTACAGGTAGGCACTTTGCAAAAAACAGCTCTGTTTTCTGTCAAAAAATGGGTTGTGTCCACATTGCGCTTTGGGGTATTTCCTGTCGCAGGCGCTAGGCCTACCCACACAAGTGAGGTATCATTTTTATCGGGAGACTTGAGGGAACGCTGGGTGGAAGGGAATTTGTGGCTCCTCTCAGATTCCAGAACTTTCTGTCACCATAATGTGAGGAAAATGCGTTTTTTTAGCCAAATTTTGAGCTTTGCAAAGGATTCTGGGTAACAGAACGTGGTCAGAGCCCCACAAGTCACCACATCTTGGATTCCCCTAGGTCTCTAGTTTTCAAAAATGCACAGGTTGGGTAGGTTTCCCTAGGTGCCGGCTGAGCTAGAGGCCAAAATCTACAGGTAGGCACTTTGCAAAAAACACCTCTGTTTTCTTTCAAAAAATGGGATGTGTCCACGTTGCTCTTTGGGGCATTTCCTGTAGCGGGCGCTAGGCCTACCCACACAAGTGGGGTATCATTTTTATCGGGAGACTTGGGGGAACGCTGGGTGGAAGGAAATTTGTGGCTCCTCTCAGATTCCAGATCTTTCTGTCACCATAATGTGAGGAAAATGTGTTTATTTAGCCAAATCTTGAGTTTTGCAAAGGATTCTGGGTACCAGAACCTGGTCAGAGCCCCACAAGTCACCCCATCTTGGATTCCCCTAGGTATCTAGTTTTCAAAACATGCACAGGTTTGGTAGGTTTCCCTAGGTGCCGGCTGAGCTAGAGGCCAAAATCTACAGGTAGGCACTTTGTAAAAAACAGCTCTGTTTTCTGTAAAAAAATGGGATGTGTCCACGTTGCGCTTTGGGGCATTTCCTGTCGCGGGCGCTAGGCCTACCCACACAAGTGAGGTATCATTTTTATCGGGAGACTTGGGGGAATGCTTGGTGGGAGGAAATGTGTGGCTCCTCTCAGATTCCAGAACTTTCTGTCACCATAATGTGAGGAAAATTTGTTTTTTTAGCCAAATTTTGAGCTTTGCAAAGGATTCTGGGTTACAGAACCTGGTCAGAGCCCCACAAGTCACCCCATCTTAGATTCCACTAGGTCTCTAGTTTTCGGAAATGCACAGGTTTGGTAAGTTTCCCTATGTGCCGCCTGAGCTAGAGGCCAAAATCTACAGGTAGGCACTTTGCAAAAAACAGCTCTGTTTTCTGTCAAAAAATGGGTTGTGTCCACGTTGCGCTTTGGGGCATTTCCTGTCGTGGGTGCTAGGCCTACCCACACAAGTGAGGTATCATTTTTATCGGGAGACTTGAGGGAACGCTGGGTGGAAGGGAATTTGTGGCTCCTCTCAGATTCCAGAACTTTCTGTCACCATAATGTGAGGAAAATGTGTTTTTTTAGCCAAATTTTGAGCTTTGCAAAGGATTCTGGGTAACAGAACCTGGTCAGAGCCCCACAAGTCACCCCATCTTGGATTCCACTAGGTCTCTAGTTTTCGAAAATGCACAGGTTTGGTAAGTTTCCCTATGTGCCCGCTGAGCTAGAGGCCAAAATCTACAGGTAGGCACTTTGCAAAAAACAGCTCTGTTTTCTGTAAAAAAATGGGATGTGTCCACGTTGCGCTTTGGGGAATTTCCTGTCGCGGGCGCTAGGCCTACCCTCACAAGTGAGGTATCATTTTTATCGGGAGACTTAGGGGAATGCTGGGTGGAAGGAAATGTGTGGCTCCTCTCGGATTCCAGAACTTTCTGTCACCATAATGTGAGGAAAATGTGTTTTTTTAGCCACATTTTGAGCTTTGCAAAGGATTCTGGGTAACAGAACGTGGTCAGAGCCCCACAAGTCACCCCATCTTGGATTCCCCTAGGTCTCTAGTTTTCAAAAATGCACAGGTTGGGTAGGTTTCCCTAGGTGCCGGCTGAGCTAGAGGCCAAAATCTACAGGTAGGCACTTTGCAAAAAACACCTCTGTTTTCTTTCAAAAAATGGGATGTGTCCACGTTGCTCTTTGGGGCATTTCCTGTCGCGGGCGCTAGGCCTACCCACACAAGTGGGGTATCATTTTTATCGGGATACTTGGGGGAACGCTCGGTGGAAGGAAATTTGTGGCTTCTCTCAGATTCCAGAACTTTCTGTCACCATAATGTGATGAAAATGTGTTTTTTTAGCCAAATTTCGAGCTTTGCAAAGGATTCTGGGTAACAGAACCTGGTCAGAGCCCCACAAGTCACCCCATCTTTGATTCCCCTACGTCTCTAGTTTTCAAAACTGCACAGGTTTGGTAGGTTTCCCTATGTGCAGGCTGAGCTAGAGGCCAAAATCTACAGGTAGGCACTTTGCAAAAAACATCTCTGTTTTATGTCCAAAAATGGGTTGTGTCCACGTTCCGCTTTGGGGCATTTCCTGTTGCGGGCGCTAGGCCTACCCAGACAAGTGAGGTATCATTTTTATCGGGAGACTTGAGGGAACGCTGGGTGGAAGGGAATTTGTGGCTCCTCTCACATTCCAGAACTTTCTGTCACCATAATGTGAGGAAAATTTGTTTTTTTAGCCACATTTTGAGCTTTGCAAAGGATTCTGGGTAACAGAACCTGGTCAGAGCCCCACAAGTCACCCCATCTTGGATTCCCCTAGGTCTCTAGTTTTCAAAAATGCACAGGTTTGGTAGGTTTCCCTATGTGCAGGCTGAGCTAGAGGCCAAAATCTACAGGTAGGCACTTTGCAAAAAACAGCTCTGTTTTCTGTAAAAAAATGGGATGTGTCCACGTTGCGTTTTGGGGCATTTCCTGTCGCGGGCGCTAGGCCTACCCACACAAGCGAGGTATCATTTTTATCGGGAGACTTAGGGGAATGCTGGGTGGAAGGAAATGTGTGGCTCCTCTCAGATTCCAGAACTTTCTGTCACCATAATGTGAGGAAAATTTGTTTTTTTAGCCAAATTTTGAGCTTTGCAAAGGATTCTGGGTAACAGAACCTGGTCAGAGCCCCACAAGTCACCCCATCTTGGCTTCCACTAGGTCTCTAGTTTCCGAAAATGCACAGGTTTGGTAAGTTTCCCTATGTTCCGGCTGAGCTAGAGGCCAAAATCTACAGGTAGGCACTTTGCAAAAAACACCTGTTTTCTTTAAAAAAATGGGATGTGTCCACGTTGCGCTTTGGGGCATTTCCTGTCGCGGGCGCTAGGCCTACCCACACAAGTGGGGTATCATTTTTATCGGGAGACTTGGGGGAACGCTGGGTGGAAGGAAATGTGTGGCTCCTCTCAGATTCCAGAACTTTCTGTCACCATAATGTGAGGAAAATTTGTTTTTTTAGCCAAATTTTGAGCTTTGCAAAGGATTCTGGGTAACAGAACCTGGTCAGAGCCCCACAAGTCACCCCATCTTGGATTCCACTAGGTCTCTAGTTTTCGAAAATGCACAGGTTTGGTAAGTTTCCCTATGTGCCGGCTGAGCTAGAGGCCAAAATCTACAGGTAGGCACTTTGTAAAAAACAGCTCTGTTTTCTGTCAAAAAATGGGTTGTGTCCACGTTGCGCTTTGGGGCATTCCTGTTGCGGGCGCGAGGCCTACCCACACAAGTGAGGTATCATTTTTATCGGGAGACTTGAGGGAGCGCTGGGTGGAAGGGAATTTGTGGCTCCTCTCAGATTCCAGAACTTTCTGTCACCATAATGTGAGGAAAATGTGTTTTTTTAGCCACATTTTGAGCTTTGCAAAGGATTCTGGGTAACAGAACCTGGTCAGAGCCCCACAAGTCACCCCATCTTGGATTCCCCTAGGTCTCTAGTTTTCAAAAATGCACAGGTTTGGTAGGTTTCCCTAGGTGCCGGCTGAGCTAGAGGCCAAAATCTACAGATAGGCACTTTGCAAAAAACAGCTCTATTTTCGGTCAAAAAATGGGTTGTGTCCACGTTGCGCTTTGGGGCATTCCCTGAAGCGGGCGCTAGGGCTACCCACACAAGTGAGGTATCATTTTTATCGGGAGACTTGGGGGAACGCTGGGTGGATGGAAATTTGTGGCTCCTCTCAGATTCCAGAACTTTCTGTCACCATAATGTGATGAAAATGTGTTTTTTTAAGCCAAATTTTGAGCTTTGCAAAGGATTCTGGGTAACAGAACCTGGTCAGAGCCTCACAAGTCACCCCATCTTGGATTCCACTAGGTCTCTAGTTTTCGAAAATGCACAGGTTTGGTAGGTTTCCCTAGGTGCCGGCTGAGCTAGAGGCCAAAATCTACAGGTAGGCACTTTGCAAAAAACACCTTTGTTTTCTTTACAAAAATGGGATGTGTCCACGTTGCGCTTTGGGGCATTTCCTGTCGCGGACGCTAGGCCTACCCACACAAGTGGGGTATCATTTTTATCGGGAGACTTGGGGGAACGCTGGGTGGAAGGAAATTTGTGGCTTCTCTCAGATTCCAGAACTTTCTGTCACCATAATGTGATGAAACTGTGTTTTTTTAGCCAAATTTTGAGCTTTGCAAAGGATTCTGGGTAACAGAACCTGGTCAGAGCCCCACAGGTCACCCCATCTTGGATTCCCATAGGTCTCTAGTTTTCAAAAATGCACAGGTTGGGTAGGTTTCCCTATGTGCCGGCTGAGCTAGAGGCCAAAATCTACAGGTAGGCACGTTGCAAAAAGCACCTCTGTTTTCTTAAAAAAAATGGGATGTGTCCACGTTGCGCTTTGGGGCATTTTCTGTCGGGGGCGCTAGGCCTACCCACACAAGTGAGGTATCATTTTTATCAGGAGACTTGGGGGAACGCTGCGTGGATGGAAATTTGTGGCTCCTCTCAGATTCCAGAACTTTCTGTCACCATAATGTGAGGAAAATGTGTTTTTTTAGCCAAATCTTGAGCTTTGCAAAGGATTCTGGGTAACAGAACCTGGTCAGAGTCCCACAAGTCACCCCATCTTGGATTCCCCTAGGTCTCTAGTTTTCAAAAATGCACAGGTTTGGTAGGTTTCCCTAGGTGCCGGCTGAGCTAGAGGCCAAAATCTACAGGTAGGCACTTTGCAAAAAACAGATCTGTTTTATGTAAAAAAATGGGTTGAGTCCACGTTGCGCTTTGGGGCATTTCCTGTTGCGGGCGCTAGGCCTACCCACACAAGTAAGGTATCATTTTTATCGGGAGACTTGGGGGAACGCTGCGTGGATGGAAATTTGTGGCTCCTCTCAGATTCCAGAACTTTCTGTCACCATAATGTGAGGAAAATGTGTTTTTTTAGCCAAATCTTGAGCTTTGCAAAGGATTCTGGGTAACAGAACCTGGTCAGAGTCCCACAAGTCACCCCATCTTGGATTCCCCTAGGTCTCTAGTTTTCAAAAATGCAAAGGTTTGGTAGGTTTCCCTAGGTGCCGGCTGAGCTAGAGGCCAAAATCTACAGGTAGGCACTTTGCAAAAAACAGATCTGTTTTATGTCAAAAAATGGGTTGTGTCCACGTTGCGCTTTGGGGCATTTCCTGTCGCGGGCGCTAGGCCTACCCACACAAGTGAGGTTTCATTTTTATCGGGAGACTTGAGGGAACGCTGGGTGGAAGGGAATTTGTGGCTCCTCTCAGATTCCAGAACTTTCTGTCACCATAATGTGAGGAAAATGTGTTTTTTTAGCCAAATTTTGAGCTTTGCAAAGGATTCTGGGTAACAGAACCTGGTCAGAGCCCCACAAGTCACCCCATCTTGGATTCCCCTAGGTCTCTAGTTTTCAAAAATGCACAGGTTTCGTAGGTTTCCCTAGGTGCCGGCTGAGCTAGAGGCCAAAATCTACAGGTAGGAACTTTGCAAAAAACACCTCTGTTTTCTTTAAAAAGATGGGATGTGTCCACGTTGCGCTTTGTGGCATTTCCTGTCGCGGGCGCTAGGCCTACCCACACAAGTGGGGTATCATTTTTATCGGGAGACTTGGGGGAACGCTCGGTGGAAGGAAATTTGTGGCTTCTCTCAGATTCCAGAACTTTCTGTCACCATAATGTGATGAAAATGTGTTTTCTTAGCCAAATTTCGAGCTTTGCAAAGGATTCTGGGTAACAGAACCTGGTCAGAGCCCCACAAGTCACCCCATCTTGGATTCCCCTAGGTCTCTAGTTTTCAAAACTGCACAGGTTTGGTAGGTTTCCCTAGGTTCCGGCTGAGCTAGAGGCCAAAATCTACAGGTAGGCACTTTGCAAAAAACAGCTCTGTTTTCTGTAAAAAAATGGGATGTGTCCACGTTGCGCTTTGGGGCATTTCCTGTTGCGGGCGCTAGGCCTACCCACACAAGTGAGGTATAATTTTTATCGGGAGACTTGGGGGAATGCTGGGTGGAAGGAAATGTGTGGCTCCTCTCAGATTCCAGAACTTTCTGTCACCATAATGTGAGGAAAATTTGTTTTTTTAGCCAAATTTTGAGCTTTGCAAAGGATTCTGGGTAACAGAACCTGGTCAGAGCCCCACAAGTCACCCCATCTTGGATTCCACTAGGTCTCTAGTTTTCGAAAATGCACAGGTTTGGTAAGTTTCCCTATGTGACGGCTGAGCTAGAGGCCAAAATCTACAGGTAGGCACTTTGCAAAAAACAGCTCTGTTTTCTGTCAAAAAATGGGTTGTGTCCACATTGCGCTTTGGGGTATTTCCTGTCGCAGGCGCTAGGCCTACCCACACAAGTGAGGTATCATTTTTATCGGGAGACTTGAGGGAACGCTGGGTGGAAGGGAATTTGTGGCTCCTCTCAGATTCCAGAACTTTCTGTCACCATAATGTGAGGAAAATGCGTTTTTTTAGCCAAATTTTGAGCTTTGCAAAGGATTCTGGGTAACAGAACGTGGTCAGAGCCCCACAAGTCACCACATCTTGGATTCCCCTAGGTCTCTAGTTTTCAAAAATGCACAGGTTGGGTAGGTTTCCCTAGGTGCCGGCTGAGCTAGAGGCCAAAATCTACAGGTAGGCACTTTGCAAAAAACACCTCTGTTTTCTTTCAAAAAATGGGATGTGTCCACGTTGCTCTTTGGGGCATTTCCTGTAGCGGGCGCTAGGCCTACCCACACAAGTGGGGTATCATTTTTATCGGGAGACTTGGGGGAACGCTGGGTGGAAGGAAATTTGTGGCTCCTCTCAGATTCCAGATCTTTCTGTCACCATAATGTGAGGAAAATGTGTTTATTTAGCCAAATCTTGAGTTTTGCAAAGGATTCTGGGTACCAGAACCTGGTCAGAGCCCCACAAGTCACCCCATCTTGGATTCCCCTAGGTCTCTAGTTTTCAAAAATGCACAGGTTGGGTAGGTTTCCCTAGGTGCCGGCTGAGCTAGAGGCCAAAATCTACAGGTAGGCACTTTGCAAAAAACACCTCTGTTTTCTTTCAAAAAATGGGATGTGTCCACGTTGCTCTTTGGGGCATTTCCTGTCGCGGGCGCTAAGCCTACCCACACAAGTGGGGTATCATTTTTATCGGGATACTTGGGGGAACGCTCGGTGGAAGGAAATTTGTGGCTTCTCTCAGATTCCAGAACTTTCTGTCACCATAATGTGATGAAAATGTGTTTTTTTAGCCAAATTTCGAGCTTTGCAAAGGATTCTGGGTAACAGAACCTGGTCAGAGCCCCACAAGTCACCCCATCTTTGATTCCCCTACGTCTCTAGTTTAAAAAACTGCACAGGTTTGGTAGGTTTCCCTATGTGCAGGCTGAGCTAGAGGCCAAAATCTACAGGTAGGCACTTTGCAAAAAACATCTCTGTTTTATGTCCAAAAATGGGTTGTGTCCACGTTCCGCTTTGGGGCATTTCCTGTTGCGGGCGCTAGGCCTACCCAGACAAGTGAGGTATCATTTTTATCGGGAGACTTGAGGGAACGCTGGGTGGAAGGGAATTTGTGGCTCCTCTCACATTCCAGAACTTTCTGTCACCATAATGTGAGGAAAATTTGTTTTTTTAGCCACATTTTGAGCTTTGCAAAGGATTCTGGGTAACAGAACCTGGTCAGAGCCCCACAAGTCACCCCATCTTGGATTCCCCGAGGTCTCTAGTTTTCAAAAATGCACAGGTTTGGTAGGTTTCCCTATGTGCAGGCTGAGCTAGAGGCCAAAATCTACAGGTAGGCACTTTGCAAAAAACAGCTCTGTTTTCTGTAAAAAAATGGGATGTGTCCACGTTGCGTTTTGGGGCATTTCCTGTCGCGGGCGCTAGGCCTACCCACACAAGCGAGGTATCATTTTTATCGGGAGACTTAGGGGAATGCTGGGTGGAAGGAAATGTGTGGCTCCTCTCAGATTCCAGAACTTTCTGTCACCATAATGTGAGGAAAATTTGTTTTTTTAGCCAAATTTTGAGCTTTGCAAAGGATTCTGGGTAACAGAACCTGGTCAGAGCCCCACAAGTCACCCCATCTTGGCTTCCACTAGGTCTCTAGTTTCCGAAAATGCACAGGTTTGGTAAGTTTCCCTATGTTCCGGCTGAGCTAGAGGCCAAAATCTACAGGTAGGCACTTTGCAAAAAACACCTGTTTTCTTTAAAAAAATGGGATGTGTCCACGTTGCGCTTTGGGGCATTTCCTGTCGCGGGCGCTAGGCCTACCCACACAAGTGGGGTATAATTTTTATCGGGAGACTTGGGGGAACGCTGGGTGGAAGGAAATGTGTGGCTCCTCTCAGATTCCAGAACTTTCTGTCACCATAATGTGAGGAAAATTTGTTTTTTTAGCCAAATTTTGAGCTTTGCAAAGGATTCTGGGTAACAGAACCTGGTCAGAGCCCCACAAGTCACCCCATCTTGGATTCCACTAGGTCTCTAGTTTTCGAAAATGCACAGGTTTGGTAAGTTTCCCTATGTGCCGGCTGAGCTAGAGGCCAAAATCTACAGGTAGGCACTTTGTAAAAAACAGCTCTGTTTTCTGTCAAAAAATGGGTTGTGTCCACGTTGCGCTTTGGGGCATTCCTGTTGCGGGCGCGAGGCCTACCCACACAAGTGAGGTATCATTTTTATCGGGAGACTTGAGGGAGCGCTGGGTGGAAGGGAATTTGTGGCTCCTCTCAGATTCCAGAACTTTCTGTCACCATAATGTGAGGAAAATGTGTTTTTTTAGCCACATTTTGAGCTTTGCAAAGGATTCTGGGTAACAGAACCTGGTCAGAGCCCCACAAGTCACCCCATCTTGGATTCCCCTAGGTCTCTAGTTTTCAAAAATGCACAGGTTTGGTAGGTTTCCCTAGGTGCCGGCTGAGCTAGAGGCCAAAATCTACAGATAGGCACTTTGCAAAAAACAGCTCTATTTTCGGTCAAAAAATGGGTTGTGTCCACGTTGCGCTTTGGGGCATTCCCTGAAGCGGGCGCTAGGGCTACCCACACAAGTGAGGTATCATTTTTATCGGGAGACTTGGGGGAACGCTGGGTGGATGGAAATTTGTGGCTCCTCTCAGATTCCAGAACTTTCTGTCACCATAATGTGATGAAAATGTGTTTTTTTAAGCCAAATTTTGAGCTTTGCAAAGGATTCTGGGTAACAGAACCTGGTCAGAGCCTCACAAGTCACCCCATCTTGGATTCCACTAGGTCTCTAGTTTTCGAAAATGCACAGGTTTGGTAGGTTTCCCTAGGTGCCGGCTGAGCTAGAGGCCAAAATCTACAGGTAGGCACTTTGCAAAAAACACCTTTGTTTTCTTTAAAAAAATGGGATGTGTCCACGTTGCGCTTTGGGGCATTTCCTGTCGCGGACGCTAGGCCTACCCACACAAGTGGGGTATCATTTTTATCGGGAGACTTGGGGGAACGCTGGGTGGAAGGAAATTTGTGGCTTCTCTCAGATTCCAGAACTTTCTGTCACCATAATGTGATGAAACTGTGTTTTTTTAGCCAAATTTTGAGCTTTGCAAAGGATTCTGGGTAACAGAACCTGGTCAGAGCCCCACAGGTCACCCCATCTTGGATTCCCATAGGTCTCTAGTTTTCAAAAATGCACAGGTTGGGTAGGTTTCCCTATGTGCCGGCTGAGCTAGAGGCCAAAATCTACAGGTAGGCACGTTGCAAAAAGCACCTCTGTTTTCTTAAAAAAAATGGGATGTGTCCACGTTGCGCTTTGGGGCATTTTCTGTCGGGGGCGCTAGGCCTACCCACACAAGTGAGGTATCATTTTTATCAGGAGACTTGGGGGAACGCTGCGTGGATAGACATTTGTGGCTCCTCTCAGATTCCAGAACTTTCTGTCACCATAATGTGAGGAAAATGTGTTTTTTTAGCCAAATCTTGAGCTTTGCAAAGGATTCTGGGTAACAGAACCTGGTCAGAGTCCCACAAGTCACCCCATCTTGGATTCCCCTAGGTCTCTAGTTTTCAAAAATGCACAGGTTTGGTAGGTTTCCCTAGGTGCCGGCTGAGCTAGAGGCCAAAATCTACAGGTAGGCACTTTGCAAAAAACACCTCTGTTTTCTTTAAAAAAATGGGATGTGTCCACGTTGCGCTTTGGGGCATTTTCTGTCGGGGGCGCTAGGCCTACCCACACAAGTGGGGTATCATTTTTATCGGGAGACTTGGGGGAACGCTGCGTGGCTGAAAATTTGTGGCTCCTCTCAGATTCCAGAACTTTCTGTCACCATAATGTGAGGAAAATGTGTTTTTTTAGCCAAATCTTGAGCTTTGCAAAGGATTCTAGGTAACAGAACCTGGTCAGAGTCCCACAAGTCACCCCATCTTGGATTCCCCTATGTCTCTAGTTTAAAAAAATGCACAGGTTTGGTAGGTTTCAATAGGTGCCGGCTGAGCTAGAGGCCAAAATCTACAGGTAGGCACTTTGTAAAAAACAGCTCTGTTTTATGTCCAAAAATGGGTTGTGTCCACGTTGCGCTTTGGGGCATTTCCTGTTGCGGGCGCTAGGCCTACCCACTCAAGTGAGGTATCATTTTTATCGGGAGACTTGAGGGAACGCTGGATGGAAGGGAATTTGTGGCTCCTCTCAGATTCCAGAACTTTCTGTCACCATAATGTGAGGAAAATGTGTTTTTTTTAGCCACATTTTGAGCTTTGCAAAGGATTCTGGGTAACAGAACCTGGTCAGAGCCCCACAAGTCACCCCATCTTGGATTCCCCTAGGTCTCTAGTTTTCAAAAATGCACAGGTTTGGTAGGTTTCCCTAGGTGCCGGCTGAGCTAGAGGCCAAAATCTATAGGTAGGCACTTTGCAAAAAACAGCTCTGTTTTATGTCAAAAAATGGGTTGTGTCCACGTTGCGCTTTGGGGCATCTCCTGTCGCGGGCGCTAGGCCTACCCACACAAGTGAGGTATCATTTTTATCTGGAGACTTGGGGGAACGCTGCGTGGAAGAAAATTTGTGGCTGCTCTCAGATTCCAGAACTTTCTGTCACCATAATGTGAGGAAAATGTGTTTTTTTAGCCAGATTTTGACCTTTGCAAAGGATTCTGTGTAACAGAACCTAGTCAGATCCCCACAAGTCACCCCATCTTGGATTCCCCTAGGTCTCTAGATTTCCAAAATGCACAGGTTTGGTAGGTTTCCCTAGGTGCCGGCTGATCTAGACTCCAAAATCTACAGGTAGGCACTTTGCTAAAAACAGCTCTGTTTTCTGTCTAAAAATGGGTTGTGTCCACGTTGCGCTTTGGGGCATTTCCTGTCGGGGGCGCTGTGCCTACCCATACAAGTGAGGTATCATTTTGTATCGGGAGACTTGGGGGAACGCTGGGTGGAAGGGAATTCGTGGCTCCTCTCAGATTCCAGAACTTTCTGTCACCATAATGTGAGGAAAATGTGTTTTTTTAGCCAAATTTTGAGCTTTGTAAAGGATTCTGGGGAACAGAACCTGGTCAGAGCCCACAAGTCACCCCATCTTGGATTCCCCTAGGTCTTTAGATTTAAAAAATGCACAGGTTTGGTAGGTTTCCCTAGGTGCCGGCTGAGCTAGAGGCCAAAATCTACAGGTAAGCACTTTGCAAAAAACACCTCTGTTTTCTTTAAAAAAATGGGATGTGTCCACGTTGCGCTTTGGGGCATTTTCTGTCGGGGGCGCTAGGCCTACCCACACAAGTGAGGTATCATTTTTATCGGGAGACTTGAGGGAACGCTGGGTGGAAGGAAATTTGTGGCTCCTCTCAGATTCCAGAAGTTTCTGTCACCATAATGTGAGGAAAATGTGTTTTTTTAAGCCAAATTTTGAGCTTTGCAAAGGATTCTGGGTAACAGAACCTGGTCAGAGCCTCACAAGTCACCCCATCTTGGATTCCACTAGGTCTCTAGTTTTCGAAAATGCACAGGTTTGGTAGGTTTCCCTAGGTGCCGGCTGAGCTAGAGGCCAAAATCTACAGATAGGCACTTTGCAAAAAACAGCTCTATTTTCGGTCAAAAAATGGGTTGTGTCCACGTTGCGCTTTGGGGCATTCCCTGAAGCGGGTGCTAGGGCTACCCACACAAGTGAGGTATCATTTTTATCGGGAGACTTGGGGGAACGCTGGGTGGATGGAAATTTGTGGCTCCTCTCAGATTCCAGAACTTTCTATCACCATAATGTGATGAAAATGTGTTTTTTTAAGCCAAATTTTGAGCTTTGCAAAGGATTCTGGGTAACAGAACCTGGTCAGAGCCTCACAAGTCACCCCATCTTGGATTCCACTAGGTCTCTAGTTTTCGAAAATGCACAGGTTTGGTAGGTTTCCCTAGGTGCCGGCTGAGCTAGAGGCCAAAATCTACAGGTAGGCACTTTGCAAAAAACACCTTTGTTTTCTTTAAAAAAATGGGATGTGTCCACGTTGCGCTTTGGGGCATTTCCTGTCGCGGACGCTAGGCCTACCCACACAAGTGGGGTATCATTTTTATCGGGAGACTTGGGGGAACGCTGGGTGGAAGGAAATTTGTGGCTTCTCTCAGATTCCAGAACTTTCTGTCACCATAATGTGATGAAACTGTGTTTTTTTAGCCAAATTTTGAGCTTTGCAAAGGATTCTGGGTAACAGAACCTGGTCAGAGCCCCACAGGTCACCCCATCTTGGATTCCCATAGGTCTCTAGTTTTAAAAAATGCACAGGTTGGGTAGGTTTCCCTATGTGCCGGCTAAGCTAGAGGCCAAAATCTACAGGTAGGCACGTTGCAAAAAGCACCTCTGTTTTCTTTAAAAAAATGGGATGTGTCCACGTTGCGCTTTGGGGCATTTTCTGTCGGGGGCGCTAGGCCTACCCACACAAGTGAGGTATCATTTTTATCAGGAGACTTGGGGGAACGCTGCGTGGATGGAAATTTGTGGCTCCTCTCAGATTCCAGAACTTTCTGTCACCATAATGTGAGGAAAATGTGTTTTTTTAGCCAAATCTTGAGCTTTGCAAAGGATTCTGGGTAACAGAACCTGGTCAGAGTCCCACAAGTCACCCCATCTTGGATTCCCCTAGGTCTCTAGTTTTCAAAAATGCACAGGTTTGGTAGGTTTCCCTAGGTGCCGGCTGAGCTAGAGGCCAAAATCTACAGGTAGGCACTTTGCAAAAAACACCTCTGTTTTCTTTAAAAAAATGGGATGTGTCCACGTTGCGCTTTGGGGCATTTTCTGTCGGGGGCGCTAGGCCTACCCACACAAGTGGGGTATCATTTTTATCGGGAGACTTGGGGGAACGCTGCGTGGCTGAAAATTTGTGGCTCCTCTCAGATTCCAGAACTTTCTGTCACCATAATGTGAGGAAAATGTGTTTTTTTAGCCAAATCTTGAGCTTTGCAAAGGATTCTGGGTAACAGAACCTGGTCAGAGTCCCACAAGTCACCCCATCTTGGATTCCCCTATGTCTCTAGTTTAAAAAAATGCACAGGTTTGGTAGGTTTCCCTAGGTGCCGGCTGAGCTAGAGGCCAAAATCTACAGGTAGGCACTTTGTAAAAAACAGCTCTGTTTTCTGTAAAAAAATGGGATGTGTCCACGTTGCGCTTTGGGGCATTTCCTGTCGCGGGCGCTAGGCCTACCCACACAAGTGAGGTATCATTTTTATCGGGAGACTTGGGGGAATGCTTGGTGGGAGGAAATGTGTGGCTCCTCTCAGATTCCAGAACTTTCTGTCACCATAATGTGAGGAAAATTTGTTTTTTTAGCCAAATTTTGAGCTTTGCAAAGGATTCTGGGTTACAGAACCTGGTCAGAGCCCCACAAGTCACCCCATCTTAGATTCCACTAGGTCTCTAGTTTTCGGAAATGCACAGGTTTGGTAAGTTTCCCTATGTGCCGCCTGAGCTAGAGGCCAAAATCTACAGGTAGGCACTTTGCAAAAAACAGCTCTGTTTTCTGTCAAAAAATGGGTTGTGTCCACGTTGCGCTTTGGGGCATTTCCTGTCGTGGGTGCTAGGCCTACCCACACAAGTGAGGTATCATTTTTATCGGGAGACTTGAGGGAACGCTGGGTGGAAGGGAATTTGTGGCTCCTCTCAGATTCCAGAACTTTCTGTCACCATAATGTGAGGAAAATGTGTTTTTTTAGCCAAATTTTGAGCTTTGCAAAGGATTCTGGGTAACAGAACCTGGTCAGAGCCCCACAAGTCACCCCATCTTGGATTCCACTAGGTCTCTAGTTTTCGAAAATGCACAGGTTTGGTAAGTTTCCCTATGTGCCGGCTGAGCTAGAGGCCAAAATCTACAGGTAGGCACTTTGCAAAAAACAGCTCTGTTTTCTGTAAAAAAATGGGATGTGTCCACGTTGCGCTTTGGGGCATTTCCTGTCGCGGGCGCTAGGCCTACCCACACAAGTGAGGTATAATTTTTATCGGGAGACTTAGGGGAATGCTGGGTGGAAGGAAATGTGTTGCTCCTCTCAGATTCCAGAACTTTCTGTCACCATAATGTGAGGAAAACTTGTTTTTTTAGCCAAATTTTGAGCTTTGCAAAGGATTCTGGGTAACAGAACCTGGTCAGAGCCCCACAAGTCACCCCATCTTGGATTCCACTAGGTCTCTAGTTTCCGAAAATGCACAGGTTTGGTAAGTTTCCCTATGTGCCGGCTGAGCTAGAGGCCAAAATCTACAGGTAGGCACTTTGCAAAAAACACCTCTGTTTTCTTTCAAAAAATGGGATGTGTCCACGTTGCTCTTTGGGGCATTTCCTGTCGCGGGCGCTAGGCCTACCCACACAAGTGGGGTATCATTTTTATCGGGAGACTTGGGGGAACGCTCGGTAGAAGGAAATCTGTGGCTTCTCTCAGATTCCAGAACTTTCTGTCACCATAATGTGATGAAAATGAGTTTTTTTAGCCAAATTTCGAGCTTTGCAAAGGATTCTGGGTAACAGAACCTGGTCAGAGCCCCACAAGTCACCCCATCTTGGATTCCCCTAGGTCTCTAGTTTTCAAAACTGCACAGGTTTGGTAGGTTTCCCTAGGTGCCGGCTGAGCTAGAGGCCAAAATCTACAGGTAGGCACTTTGCAAAAAACAGCTCTGTTTTCTGTAAAAAAATGGGATGTGTCCACGTTGCGCTTTGGGGCATTTCCTGTCGCGGGCGCTAGGCCTACCCACACAAGTGAGGTATAATTTTTATTGGGAGACTTGGGGGAATGCTGGGTGGAAGGAAATGTGTGGCTCCTCTCAGATTCCAGAACTTTCTGCCACCATAATGTGAGGAAAATTTGTTTTTTTAGCCAAATCTTGAGCTTTGCAAAGGATTCTGGGTAACAGAACCTGGTCAGAGTCCCACAAGTCACCCCATCTTGGATTCCCCTATGTCTCTAGTTTAAAAAAATGCACAGGTTTGGTAGGTTTCCCTAGGTGCCGGCTGAGCTAGAGGCCAAAATCTACAGGTAGGCACTTTGTAAAAAACAGCACTGTTTTATGTCCAAAAATGGGTTGTGTCCACGTTGCGCTTTGGGGCATTTCCTGTTGCGGGCGCTAGGCCTACCCACTCAAGTGAGGTATCATTTTTATCGGGAGACTTGAGGGAACGCTGGATGGAAGGGAATTTGTGGCTCCTCTCAGATTCCAGAACTTTCTGTCACCATAATGTGAGGAAAATGTGTTTTTTTAGACACATTTTGAGCTTTGCAAAGGATTCTGGGTAACAGAACCTGGTCAGAGCCCCACAAGTCACCCCATCTTGGATTCCCCTAGGTCTCTAGTTTTCAAAAATGCACAGGTTTGGTAGGTTTCCCTAGGTGCCGGCTGAGCTAGAGGCCAAAATCTACAGGTAGGCACTTTGCAAAAAACAGCTCTGTTTTATGTCAAAAAATGGGTTGTGTCCACGTTGCGCTTTGGGGCATCTCCTGTCGCGGGCACTAGGCCTACCCACACAAGTGAGGTATCATTTTTATCTGGAGACTTGGGGGAACGCTGCGTGGAAGAAAATTTGTGGCTGCTCTCAGATTCCAGAACTTTCTGTCACCATAATGTGAGGAAAATGTGTTTTTTTAGCCAGATTTTGACCTTTGCAAAGGATTCTGTGTAACAGAACCTAGTCAGAACCCCACAAGTCACCCCATCTTGGATTCCCCTAGGTCTCTAGATTTCCAAAATGCACAGGTTTGGTAGGTTTCCCTAGGTGCCGGCTGATCTAGACTCCAAAATCTACAGGTAGGCACTTTGCTAAAAACAGCTCTGTTTTCTGTCTAAAAATGGGTTGTGTCCACGTTGCGCTTTGGGGCATTTCCTGTCGGGGGCGCTATGCCTACCCATACAAGTGAGGTATCATTTTGTATCGGGAGACTTGGGGGAACGCTGGGTGGAAGGGAATTCGTGGCTCCTCTCAGATTCCAGAACTTTCTGTCACCATAATGTGAGGAAAATGTGTTTTTTTAGCCAAATTTTGAGCTTTGTAAAGGATTCTGGGGAACAGAACCTGGTCAGAGCCCACAAGTCACCCCATCTTGGATTCCCCTAGGTCTTTAGATTTAAAAAATGCACAGGTTTGGTAGGTTTCCCTAGGTGCCGGCTGAGCTAGAGGCCAAAATCTACAGGTAAGCACTTTGCAAAAAACACCTCTGTTTTCTTTAAAAAAATGGGATGTGTCCACGTTGCGCTTTGGGGCATTTTCTGTCGGGGGCGCTAGGCCTACCCACACAAGTGAGGTATCATTTTTATCGGGAGACTTAGGGGAACGCTGTGTGGATGGGAATTTGTGGCTCCTCTCAGATTCCAGAACTTTCTGTCACCATAATGTGAGGAAAATGTGTTTTTTTAGCCAAATCTTGAGCTTTGCAAAGGATTCTGGGTAACAGAACCTGGTCAGAGTCCCACAAGTCACCCCATCTTGGATTCCCCTAGGTCTCTAGTTTTCAAAAATGCACAGGTTTGGTAGGTTTCCCTAGGTGCCGGCTGAGCTAGAGGCCAAAATCTACAGGTAGGCACTTTGCAAAAAACACCTCTGTTTTCTTTAAAAAGATGGGATGTGTCCACGTTGCGCTTTGGGGCATTTTCTGTCGCGGGCGCTAGGCCTACCCACACAAGTGAGGTATCATTTTTATCGGGAGACTTGGGGGAACGCTGGGTGGAAGGAAATTTGTGGCTCCTCTCAGATTCCAGAACTTTCTGTCACCATAATGTGAGGAAAATGTGTTTTTTTAGCCACATTTTGAGCTTTGCAAAGGATTCTGGGTAACAGAACCTGGTCAGAGCCCCACAAGTCACCCCATCTTGGATTCCCCTAGGTCTCTAGTTTTAAAAACATGCACAGGTTTGGTAGGTTTCCCTAGGTGCCGGCTGAGCTAGAGGCCAAAATCTACAGATAGGCACTTTGCAAAAAACAGCTCTATTTTCTGTCAAAAAATGGGTTGTGTCCACGTTGCGCTTTGGGGCATTCCCTGAAGCGGGCGCTAGGGCTACCCACACAAGTGAGGTATCATTTTTATCGGGAGACTTTGGGGAACGCTGGGTGGATGGAAATTTGTGGCTCCTCTCAGATTCCAGAACTTTCTGTCACCATAATGTGATGAAAATGTGTTTTTTTAGCCAAATTTTGAGATTTGCAAAGGATTCTGGGTAACAGAACCTGGTCAGAGCCCCACAAGTCCCCCCATCTTGGATTCCACTAGGTCTCTAGTTTTGGAAAATGCACAGGTTTGGTAGGTTTCCCTAGGTGCTGGCTGAGCTAGAGGCCAAAATCTACTACTTTGCAAAAAAACAGCTCTGTTTTCTGTAAAAAAATGGGTTGTGTCCACGTTGCGCTTTGGGGCATTTCCTGTCGCGGGCGCTAGGCCTACCCACACAAGTGAGGTATCATTATTATCGGGAGACTTGGTGGAACGCTGGGTGGAAGGAAATGTGTGGCTCCTCTCAGATTCCAGAACTTTCTGTCACCATAATGAGAGGAAAATGTGTTTATTTAGCCAAATCTTGAGTTTTGCAAAGGATTCTGGGTAACAGAACCTGGTCAGAGCCCCACAAGTCACCCCATCTTGGATTCCCCTAGGTATCTAGTTTTCAAAACTGCACAGGTTTGGTAGGTTTCCCTAGGTGCCGGCTGAGCTAGAGGCCAAAATCTACAGGTAGGCACTTTGTAAAAAACAGCTCTGTTTTCTGTAAAAAAATGGGATGTGTCCACGTTGCGCTTTGGGGCATTTCCTGTCGCGGGCGCTAGGCCTACCCACACAAGTGAGGTATCATTTTTATCGGGAGACTTGGGGGAATGCTGGGTCGAAGGAAATGTGTGGCTCCTCTCAGATTCCAGAACTTTCTGTCACCATAATGTGAGGAAAATTTGTTCTTTTAGCCAAATTTTGAGCTTTGCAAAGGATTCTGGTTTACAGAACCTGGTCAGAGCCCCACAAGTCACCCCATCTTGGATTCCACTAGGTCTCTAGTTTTCGAAAATGCACAGGTTTGGTAAGTTTCCCTATGTGCCGGCTGAGCTAGAGGCCAAAATCTACAGGTAGGCACTTTGCAAAAAACAGCTCTGTTTTCTATCAAAAAATGGGTTGTGTCCACGTTGCGCTTTGGGGCATTTCCTGTCGTGGGCGCTAGGCCTACCCACACAAGTGAGGTATCATTTTTATCGGGAGACTTGAGGGAACGCTGGGTGGAAGGGAATTTGTGGCTCCTCTCAGATTCCAGAACTTTCTGTCACCATAATGTGAGGAAAATGTGTTTTTTTAGCCAAATTTTGAGCTTTGCAAAGGATTCTGGGTAACAGAACCTGGTCAGAGCCCCACAAGTCACCCCATCTTGGATTCCACTAGGTCTCTAGTTTTCGAAAATGCACAGGTTTGGTAAGTTTCCCTATGTGCCGGCTGAGCTAGAGGCCAAAATCTACAGGTAGGCACTTTGCAAAAAACAGCTCTGTTTTCTGTAAAAAAATGGGATGTGTCCACGTTGCGCTTTGGGGCATTTCCTGTCGCGGGCACTAGGCCTACCCACACAAGTGAGGTATAATTTTTATCGGGAGACTTAGGGGAATGCTGGGTGGAAGGAAATGTGTTGCTCCTCTCAGATTCCAGAACTTTCTGTCACCATAATGTGAGGAAAACTTGTTTTTTTAGCCAAATTTTGAGCTTTGCAAAGGATTCTGGGTAACAGAACCTGGTCAGAGCCCCACAAGTCACCCCATCTTGGATTCCACTAGGTCTCTAGTTTCCGAAAATGCACAGGTTTGGTAAGTTTCCCTATGTGCCGGCTGAGCTAGAGGCCAAAATCTACAGGTAGGCACTTTGCAAAAAACACCTCTGTTTTCTTTCAAAAAATGGGATGTGTCCACGTTGCTCTTTGGGGCATTTCCTGTCGCGGGCGCTAGGCCTACCCACACAAGTGGGGTATCATTTTTATCGGGAGACTTGGGGGAACGCTCGGTAGAAGGAAATCTGTGGCTTCTCTCAGATTCCAGAAGTTTCTGTCACCATAATGTGATGAAAATGTGTTTTTTTAGCCAAATTTCGAGCTTTGCAAAGGATTCTGGGTAACAGAACCTGGTCAGAGCCCCACAAGTCACCCCATCTTGGATTCCCCTAGGTCTCTAGTTTTCAAAACTGCACAGGTTTGGTAGGTTTCCCTAGGTGCCGGCTGAGCTAGAGGCCAAAATCTACAGGTAGGCACTTTGCAAAAAACAGCTCTGTTTTCTGTAAAAAAATGGGATGTGTCCACGTTGCGCTTTGGGGCATTTCCTGTCGCGGGCGCTAGGCCTACCCACACAAGTGAGGTATAATTTTTATTGGGAGACTTGGGGGAATGCTGGGTGGAAGGAAATGTGTGGCTCCTCTCAGATTCCAGAACTTTCTGCCACCATAATGTGAGGAAAATTTGTTTTTTTAGCCAAATCTTGAGCTTTGCAAAGGATTCTGGGTAACAGAACCTGGTCAGAGTCCCACAAGTCACCCCATCTTGGATTCCCCTATGTCTCTAGTTTAAAAAAATGCACAGGTTTGGTAGGTTTCCCTAGGTGCCGGCTGAGCTAGAGGCCAAAATCTACAGGTAGGCACTTTGTAAAAAACAGCTCTGTTTTATGTCCAAAAATGGGTTGTGTCCACGTTGCGCTTTGGGGCATTTCCTGTTGCGGGCGCTAGGCCTACCCACTCAAGTGAGGTATCATTTTTATCGGGAGACTTGAGGGAACGCTGGATGGAAGGGAATTTGTGGCTCCTCTCAGATTCCAGAACTTTCTGTCACCATAATGTGAGGAAAATGTGTTTTTTTAGACACATTTTGAGCTTTGCAAAGGATTCTGGGTAACAGAACCTGGTCAGAGCCCCACAAGTCACCCCATCTTGGATTCCCCTAGGTCTCTAGTTTTCAAAAATGCACAGGTTTGGTAGGTTTCCCTAGGTGCCGGCTGAGCTAGAGGCCAAAATCTACAGGTAGGCACTTTGCAAAAAACAGCTCTGTTTTATGTCAAAAAATGGGTTGTGTCCACGTTGCGCTTTGGGGCATCTCCTGTCGCGGGCACTAGGCCTACCCACACAAGTGAGGTATCATTTTTATCTGGAGACTTGGGGGAACGCTGCGTGGAAGAAAATTTGTGGCTGCTCTCAGATTCCAGAACTTTCTGTCACCATAATGTGAGGAAAATGTGTTTTTTTAGCCAGATTTTGACCTTTGCAAAGGATTCTGTGTAACAGAACCTAGTCAGAACCCCACAAGTCACCCCATCTTGGATTCCCCTAGGTCTCTAGATTTCCAAAATGCACAGGTTTGGTAGGTTTCCCTAGGTGCCGGCTGATCTAGACTCCAAAATCTACAGGTAGGCACTTTGCTAAAAACAGCTCTGTTTTCTGTCTAAAAATGGGTTGTGTCCACGTTGCGCTTTGGGGCATTTCCTGTCGGGGGCGCTATGCCTACCCATACAAGTGAGGTATCATTTTGTATCGGGAGACTTGGGGGAACGCTGGGTGGAAGGGAATTCGTGGCTCCTCTCAGATTCCAGAACTTTCTGTCACCATAATGTGAGGAAAATGTGTTTTTTTAGCCAAATTTTGAGCTTTGTAAAGGATTCTGGGGAACAGAACCTGGTCAGAGCCCACAAGTCACCCCATCTTGGATTCCCCTAGGTCTTTAGATTTAAAAAATGCACAGGTTTGGTAGGTTTCCCTAGGTGCCGGCTGAGCTAGAGGCCAAAATCTACAGGTAAGCACTTTGCAAAAAACACCTCTGTTTTCTTTAAAAAAATGGGATGTGTCCACGTTGCGCTTTGGGGCATTTTCTGTCGGGGGCGCTAGGCCTACCCACACAAGTGAGGTATCATTTTTATCGGGAGACTTGGGGGAACGCTGTGTGGATGGAAATTTGTGGCTCCTCTCAGATTCCAGAACTTTCTGTCACCATAATGTGAGGAAAATGTGTTTTTTTAGCCAAATCTTGAGCTTTGCAAAGGATTCTGGGTAACAGAACCTGGTCAGAGTCCCACAAGTCACCCCATCTTGGATTCCCCTAGGTCTCTAGTTTTCAAAAATGCACAGGTTTGGTAGGTTTCCCTAGGTGCCGGCTGAGCTAGAGGCCAAAATCTACAGGTAGGCACTTTGCAAAAAACACCTCTGTTTTCTTTAAAAAGATGGGATGTGTCCACGTTGCGCTTTGGGGCATTTTCTGTCGCGGGCGCTAGGCCTACCCACACAAGTGAGGTATCATTTTTATCGGGAGACTTGGGGGAACGCTGGGTGGAAGGAAATTTGTGGCTCCTCTCAGATTCCAGAACTTTCTGTCACCATAATGTGAGGAAAATGTGTTTTTTTAGCCACATTTTGAGCTTTGCAAAGGATTCTGGGTAACAGAACCTGGTCAGAGCCCCACAAGTCACCCCATCTTGGATTCCCCTAGGTCTCTAGTTTTAAAAACATGCACAGGTTTGGTAGGTTTCCCTAGGTGCCGGCTGAGCTAGAGGCCAAAATCTACAGATAGGCACTTTGCAAAAAACAGCTCTATTTTCTGTCAAAAAATGGGTTGTGTCCACGTTGCGCTTTGGGGCATTCCCTGAAGCGGGCGCTAGGGCTACCCACACAAGTGAGGTATCATTTTTATCGGGAGACTTTGGGGAACGCTGGGTGGATGGAAATTTGTGGCTCCTCTCAGATTCCAGAACTTTCTGTCACCATAATGTGATGAAAATGTGTTTTTTTAGCCAAATTTTGAGATTTGCAAAGGATTCTGGGTAACAGAACCTGGTCAGAGCCCCACAAGTCCCCCCATCTTGGATTCCACTAGGTCTCTAGTTTTGGAAAATGCACAGGTTTGGTAGGTTTCCCTAGGTGCTGGCTGAGCTAGAGGCCAAAATCTACTACTTTGCAAAAAAACAGCTCTGTTTTCTGTAAAAAAATGGGTTGTGTCCACGTTGCGCTTTGGGGCATTTCCTGTCGCGGGCGCTAGGCCTACCCACACAAGTGAGGTATCATTATTATCGGGAGACTTGGTGGAACGCTGGGTGGAAGGAAATGTGTGGCTCCTCTCAGATTCCAGAACTTTCTGTCACCATAATGAGAGGAAAATGTGTTTATTTAGCCAAATCTTGAGTTTTGCAAAGGATTCTGGGTAACAGAACCTGGTCAGAGCCCCACAAGTCACCCCATCTTGGATTCCCCTAGGTATCTAGTTTTCAAAACTGCACAGGTTTGGTAGGTTTCCCTAGGTGCCGGCTGATCTAGACTCCAAAATCTACAGGTAGGCACTTTGCTAAAAACAGCTCTGTTTTCTGTCTAAAAATGGGTTGTGTCCACGTTGCGCTTTGGGGCATTTCCTGTCGGGGGCGCTATGCCTACCCATACAAGTGAGGTATCATTTTGTATCGGGAGACTTGGGGGAACGCTGGGTGGAAGGGAATTCGTGGCTCCTCTCAGATTCCAGAACTTTCTGTCACCATAATGTGAGGAAAATGTGTTTTTTTAGCCAAATTTTGAGCTTTGTAAAGGATTCTGGGGAACAGAACCTGGTCAGAGCCCACAAGTCACCCCATCTTGGATTCCCCTAGGTCTTTAGATTTAAAAAATGCACAGGTTTGGTAGGTTTCCCTAGGTGCCGGCTGAGCTAGAGGCCAAAATCTACAGGTAAGCACTTTGCAAAAAACACCTCTGTTTTCTTTAAAAAAATGGGATGTGTCCACGTTGCGCTTTGGGGCATTTTCTGTCGGGGGCGCTAGGCCTACCCACACAAGTGAGGTATCATTTTTATCGGGAGACTTGGGGGAACGCTGTGTGGATGGAAATTTGTGGCTCCTCTCAGATTCCAGAACTTTCTGTCACCATAATGTGAGGAAAATGTGTTTTTTTAGCCAAATCTTGAGCTTTGCAAAGGATTCTGGGTAACAGAACCTGGTCAGAGTCCCACAAGTCACCCCATCTTGGATTCCCCTAGGTCTCTAGTTTTCAAAAATGCACAGGTTTGGTAGGTTTCCCTAGGTGCCGGCTGAGCTAGAGGCCAAAATCTACAGGTAGGCACTTTGCAAAAAACACCTCTGTTTTCTTTAAAAAGATGGGATGTGTCCACGTTGCGCTTTGGGGCATTTTCTGTCGCGGGCGCTAGGCCTACCCACACAAGTGAGGTATCATTTTTATCGGGAGACTTGGGGGAACGCTGGGTGGAAGGAAATTTGTGGCTCCTCTCAGATTCCAGAACTTTCTGTCACCATAATGTGAGGAAAATGTGTTTTTTTAGCCACATTTTGAGCTTTGCAAAGGATTCTGGGTAACAGAACCTGGTCAGAGCCCCACAAGTCACCCCATCTTGGATTCCCCTAGGTCTCTAGTTTTAAAAACATGCACAGGTTTGGTAGGTTTCCCTAGGTGCCGGCTGAGCTAGAGGCCAAAATCTACAGATAGGCACTTTGCAAAAAACAGCTCTATTTTCTGTCAAAAAATGGGTTGTGTCCACGTTGCGCTTTGGGGCATTCCCTGAAGCGGGCGCTAGGGCTACCCACACAAGTGAGGTATCATTTTTATCGGGAGACTTTGGGGAACGCTGGGTGGATGGAAATTTGTGGCTCCTCTCAGATTCCAGAACTTTCTGTCACCATAATGTGATGAAAATGTGTTTTTTTAGCCAAATTTTGAGATTTGCAAAGGATTCTGGGTAACAGAACCTGGTCAGAGCCCCACAAGTCCCCCCATCTTGGATTCCACTAGGTCTCTAGTTTTGGAAAATGCACAGGTTTGGTAGGTTTCCCTAGGTGCTGGCTGAGCTAGAGGCCAAAATCTACTACTTTGCAAAAAAACAGCTCTGTTTTCTGTAAAAAAATGGGTTGTGTCCACGTTGCGCTTTGGGGCATTTCCTGTCGCGGGCGCTAGGCCTACCCACACAAGTGAGGTATCATTATTATCGGGAGACTTGGTGGAACGCTGGGTGGAAGGAAATGTGTGGCTCCTCTCAGATTCCAGAACTTTCTGTCACCATAATGAGAGGAAAATGTGTTTATTTAGCCAAATCTTGAGTTTTGCAAAGGATTCTGGGTAACAGAACCTGGTCAGAGCCCCACAAGTCACCCCATCTTGGATTCCCCTAGGTATCTAGTTTTCAAAACTGCACAGGTTTGGTAGGTTTCCCTAGGTGCCGGCTGAGCTAGAGGCCAAAATCTACAGGTAGGCACTTTGAAAAAAACAGCTCTGTTTTCTGTAAAAAAATGGGATGTGTCCACGTTGCGCTTTGGGGCATTTCCTGTCCCGGGCGCTAGGCCTACCCACACAAGTGAGGTATCATTTTTATCGGGAGACTTGGGGGAATGCTGGGTCGAAGGAAATGTGTGGCTCCTCTCAGATTCCAGAACTTTCTGTCACCATAATGTGAGGAAAATTTGTTCTTTTAGCCAAATTTTGAGCTTTGCAAAGGATTCTGGTTTACAGAACCTGGTCAGAGCCCCACAAGTCACCCCATCTTGGATTCCACTAGGTCTCTAGTTTTCGAAAATGCACAGGTTTGGTAAGTTTCCCTATGTGCCGGCTGAGCTAGAGGCCAAAATCTACAGGTAGGCACTTTGCAAAAAACAGCTCTGTTTTCTATCAAAAAATGGGTTGTGTCCACGTTGCGCTTTGGGGCATTTCCTGTCGTGGGCGCTAGGCCTACCCACACAAGTGAGGTATCATTTTTATCGGGAGACTTGAGGGAACGCTGGGTGGAAGGGAATTTGTGGCTCCTCTCAGATTCCAGAACTTTCTGTCACCATAATGTGAGGAAAATGTGTTTTTTTAGCCAAATTTTGAGCTTTGCAAAGGATTCTGGGTAACAGAACCTGGTCAGAGCCCCACAAGTCACCCCATCTTGGATTCCACTAGGTCTCTAGTTTTCGAAAATGCACAGGTTTGGTAAGTTTCCCTATGTGCCGGCTGAGCTAGAGGCCAAAATCTACAGGTAGGCACTTTGCAAAAAACAGCTCTGTTTTCTGTAAAAAAATGGGATGTGTCCACGTTGCGCTTTGGGGCATTTCCTGTCGCGGGCGCTAGGCCTACCCACACAAGTGAGGTATAATTTTTATCGGGAGACTTAGGGGAATGCTGGGTGGAAGGAAATGTGTTGCTCCTCTCAGATTCCAGAACTTTCTGTCACCATAATGTGAGGAAAACTTGTTTTTTTAGCCAAATTTTGAGCTTTGCAAAGGATTCTGGGTAACAGAACCTGGTCAGAGCCCCACAAGTCACCCCATCTTGGATTCCACTAGGTCTCTAGTTTCCGAAAATGCACAGGTTTGGTAAGTTTCCCTATGTGCCGGCTGAGCTAGAGGCCAAAATCTACAGGTAGGCAGTTTGCAAAAAACACCTCTGTTTTCTTTCAAAAAATGGGATGTGTCCACGTTGCTCTTTGGGGCATTTCCTGTCGCGGGCGCTAGGCCTACCCACACAAGTGGGGTATCATTTTTATCGGGAGACTTGGGGGAACGCTCGGTAGAAGGAAATCTGTGGCTTCTCTCAGATTCCAGAACTTTCTGTCACCATAATGTGATGAAAATGTGTTTTTTTAGCCAAATTTCGAGCTTTGCAAAGGATTCTGGGTAACAGAACCTGGTCAGAGCCCCACAAGTCACCCCATCTTGGATTCCCCTAGGTCTCTAGTTTTCAAAACTGCACAGGTTTGGTAGGTTTCCCTAGGTGCCGGCTGAGCTAGAGGCCAAAATCTACAGGTAGGCACTTTGCAAAAAACAGCTCTGTTTTCTGTAAAAAAATGGGATGTGTCCACGTTGCGCTTTGGGGCATTTCCTGTCGCGGGCGCTAGGCCTACCCACACAAGTGAGGTATAATTTTTATTGGGAGACTTGGGGGAATGCTGGGTGGAAGGAAATGTGTGGCTCCTCTTAGATTCCAGAACTTTCTGCCACCATAATGTGAGGAAAATTTGTTTTTTTAGCCAAATTTTGAGCTTTGCAAAGGATTCTGGGTAACAGAACCTGGTCAGAGCCCCACAAGTCACCCCATCTTGGATTCCATTAGGTCTCTAGTTTTCAAAAATGCACAGGTTTGGTAGGTTTCCCTAGGTGCCGGCTGAGCTAGAGGCCAAAATCTACAGGTAGGCACTTTGCAAAAAACACCTTTGTTTTCTTTCAAAAAATGGGATGTGTCCACGTTGCGCTTTGGGGCATTTCCTGTCGCCGGCGCTAGGCCTACCCACACAAGTGGGGTTTCATTTTGATCGGGAGACTTGGGGGAATGCTGGGTGGAAGGAAATTTGTGGCTTCTCTCAGATTCCAGAACTTTCTGTCACCATAATGTGATGAAAATGTGTTTTTTTAGCCAAATTTTGAGCTTTGCAAAGGATTCTGGGTAACAGAACCTGGTCAGAGCCCCACAAGTCACCCCATCTTGGATTCCCCTAGGTCTCTAGTTTTCAAAAATGCACAGGTTGGGTAGGTTTCCCTAGGTGCCGGCTGAGCTAGAGGCCAAAATCTACAGGAAGGCACTTTGCAAAAAACACCTCTGTTTTCATTAAAAAAATGGGATGTGTCCACGTTGCGCTTTGGGGCATTTTCTGTCGGGGGCGCTAGGCCTACCCACACAAGTGGGGTATCATTTTTATCGGGAGACTTGGGGGAACGCTGCGTGGATGGAAATTTGTGGCTCCTCTCAGATTCCAGAACTTTCTGTCACCATAATGTGAGGAAAATGTGTTTTTTTAGCCAAATCTTGAGCTTTGCAAAGGATTCTGGGTAACAGAACCTGGTCAGAGTCCCACAAGTCACCCCATCTTGGATTCCCCTATGTCTCTAGTTTTCAAAAATGCACAGGTTTGGTAGGTTTCCCTATGTGCCGGCTGAGCTAGAGGCCAAAATCTACAGGTAGGCACTTTGTAAAAAACAGCTCTGTTTTCTGTGAAAAAATGGGTTGTGTCCACGTTGCTCTTTGGGGCATTTCCTGTTGCGGGCGCTAGGCCTACCCACACAAGTGAGGTATCATTTTTATCGGGAGACTTGAGGGAACGCTGGGTGGAAGGGAATTTGTGGCTCCTCTCAGATTCCAGAACTTTCTGTCACCATAATGTGAGGAAAATGTGTTTTTTTAGCCAAATTTTGAGCTTTGCAAAGGATTCTGGGTAACAGAACGTGGTCAGAGCCCCACAAGTCACCCTATCTTGGATTCCACTAGGTCTCTAGTTTTCGAAAATGCACAGGTTTGGTAGGTTTCCCTAGGTGCCGGCTGAGCTAGAGGCCAAAATCTACAGGTAGGCACTTTGCAAAAAACACCTTTGTTTTCTTTCAAAAAATGGGATGTGTCCACGTTGCGCTTTGGGGCATTTCCTGTCGCCGGCGCTAGGCCTACCCACACAAGTGGGGTATCATTTTGATCGGGAGACTTGGGGGAACGCTGGGTGGAAGGAAATTTGTGGCTTCTCTCAGATTCCAGAACTTTCTGTCACCATAATGTGATGAAAATGTGTTTTTTTAGCCAAATTTTGAGATTTGCAAAGGATTCTGGGTAACAGAACCTGGTCAGAGCCCCACAAGTCACCCCATCTTGGATTCCCCTAGGTCTCTAGTTTTCAAAAATGCACAGGTTGGGTAGGTTTCCCTAGGTGCCGGCTGAGCTAGAGGCCAAAATCTACAGGTAGGCACTTTGCAAAAAACACCTCTGTTTTCTTTAAAAAAATGGGATGTGTCCATGTTGCGCTTTGGGGCATTTTCTGTCGGGGGCGCTAGGCCTACCCACACAAGTGGGGTATCATTTTTATCGGGAGACTTGGGGGAACGCTGCGTGGATGGAAATTTGTGGCTCCTCTCAGATTCCAGAACTTTCTGTCACCATAATGTGAGGAAAATGTGTTTTTTAGCCAAATCTTGAGCTTTGCAAAGGATTCTGGGTAACAGAACCTGGTCAGAGTCCCACAAGTCACCCCATCTTGGATTCCCCTATGTCTCTAGTTTTCAAAAATGCACAGGTTTGGTAGGTTTCCCTAGGTGCCGGCTGAGCTAGAGGCCAAAATCTACAGGTAGGCACTTTGCAAAAAACATCTCTGTTTTATGTCCAAAAATGGGTTGTGTCCACGTTGCGCTTTGGGGCATTTCCTGTTGCGGGCGCTAGGCCTACCCAAACAAGTGAGGTATCATTTTTATCGGGAGACTTGAGGGAACGCTGGGTGGAAGGGAATTTGTGGCTCCTCTCAGATTCCAGAACTTTCTGTCACCATAATGTGAGGAAAATGTGTTTTTTTAGCCACATTTTGAGCTTTGCAAAGGATTCTGGGTAACAGAACCTGGTCAGAGCCCCACAAGTCACCCCATCTTGGATTCCCCTAGGTCTCTAGTCTTCAAAAATGCACAGGTTTGGTAGGTTTCCCTAGGTGCCGGCTGAGCTAGAGGCCAAAATCTACAGGTAGGCACTTTGCAAAAAACATCTCTGTTTTATGTCCAAAAATGGGTTGTGTCCACTTTGCGCTTTGGGGCATTTCCTGTCGCGGGCGCTAGGCCTACCCACACAAGTGAGGTATCATTTTTATCGGGAGACTTAGGGGAATGCTGGGTGGAAGGAAATGTGTGGCTCCTCTCAGATTCCAGAACTTTCTGTCACCATAATGTGAGGAAAATTTGTTTTTTTAGCCAAATTTTGAGCTTTGCAAAGGATTCTGGGTAACAGAACCTGGTCAGAGTCCCACAAGTCACCCCATCTTGGATTCCCCTATGTCTCTAGTTTTCAAAAATGCACAGGTTTGGTAGGTTTCCCTAGGTGCCGGCTGAGCTAGAGGCCAAAATCTACAGGTAGGCACTTTGCAAAAAACATCTCTGTTTTATGTCCAAAAATGGGTTGTGTCCACGTTGCGCTTTGGGGCATTTCCTGTTGCGGGCGCTAGGCCTACCCACACAAGTGAGGTATCATTTTTATCGGGAGACTTGAGGGAACGCTGGGTGGAAGGGAATTTGTGGCTCCTCTCAGATTCCAGAACTTTCTGTCACCATAATGTGAGGAAAATGTGTTTTTTTAGCCACATTTTGAGCTTTGCAAAGGATTCTGGGTAACAGAACCTGGTCAGAGCCCCACAAGTCACCCCATCTTGGATTCCCCTAGGTCTCTAGTTTTCAAAAATGCACAGGTTTGGTAGGTTTCCCTAGGTGCCGGCTGAGCTAGAGGCCAAAATCTACAGGTAGGCACTTTGCAAAAAACATCTCTGTTTTATGTCCAAAAATGGGTTGTGTCCACTTTGCGCTTTGGGGCATTTCCTGTCGCGGGCGCTAGGCCTACCCACACAAGTGAGGTATCATTTTTATCGGGAGACTTAGGGGAATGCTGGGTGGAAGGAAATGTGTGGCTCCTCTCAGATTCCAGAACTTTCTGTCACCATAATGTGAGGAAAATTTGTTTTTTTAGCCAAATTTTCAGCTTTGCAAAGGATTCTGGGTAACAGAACCTGGTCAGAGCCCCACAAGTCACCCCATCTTGGATTCCACTAGGTCTCTAGTTTCCGAAAATGCACAGGTTTGGTAAGTTTCCCTATGTGCCGGCTGAGCTAGAGGCCAAAATCTACAGGTAGGCACTTTGCAAAAAACAGCTCTGTTTTCTGTCAAAAAATGGGTTGTGTCCACGTTGCGCTTTGGGGCATTTCCTGTCGCGGGCGCTAGGCCTACCCACACAAGTGAGGTATCATTTTTAACGGGAGACTTGAGTGAACGCTGGGTGGAAGGGAATTTGTGGCTCCTCTCAGATTCCAGAACTTTCTGTCACCATAATGTGAGGAAAATGTGTTTTTTTAGCCAAATTTTTAGCTTTGCAAAGGATTCTGGGTAACAGAACCTGGTCAGAGCCCCACAAGTCACCCCATCTTGGATTCCCCTAGGTCTCTAGTTTTCAAAACTGCACAGGTTTGGTAGGTTTCCCTAGGTGCCGGCTGAGCTAGAGGCCAAAATCTACAGGTAGGCACTTTGCAAAAAACAGCTCTGTTTTCTGTAAAAAAATGGGATGTGTCCACGTTGCGCTTTGGGGCATTTCCTGTCGCGGGCGCTATGCCTACCCACACAAGTGAGGTATAATTTTTAACGGGAGACTTGGGGGAATGCTGGGTGGAAGGAAATGTGTGGCTCCTCTCAGATTCCAGAACTTTCTGTCACCATAATGTGAGGAAAATTTGTTTTTTTAGCCAAATTTTGAGCTTTGCGAGGATTTTGGGTAACAGAACCTGGTCAGAGCCCCACAAGTCACCCCATCTTGGATTCCACTAGGTCTCTAGTTTTCGAAAATGCACAGGTTTGGTAAGTTTCCCTATGTGCCGGCTGAGCTAGAGGCCAAAATCTACAGGTAGGCACTTTGTAAAAAACAGCTCTGTTTTCTGTCAAAAAATGGGTTGTGTCCACGTTGCGCTTTGGGGCATTTCCTGTTGCGGGCGCTAGGCCTACCCACACAAGTGAGGTATCATTTTTATCGGGAGACTTGAGGGAACGATGGGTGGAAGGGAATTTGTGGCTCCTCTCAGATTCCAGAACTTTCTGTCACCATAATGTGAGGAAAATGTGTTTTGTTAGCCAAATTTGTAGCTTTGCAAAGGATTCTGGGTAACAGAACGTGGTCAGAGCCCCACAAGTCACCCTATCTTGGATTCCACTAGGTCTCTAGTTTTCGAAAATGCACAGGTTTGGTATGTTTCCCTAGGTGCCGGCTGAGCTAGAGGCCAAAATCTACAGGTAGGCACTTTGCAAAAAACACCTTTGTTTTCTTTCAAAAAATGGGATGTGTCCACGTTGCGCTTTGGGGCATTTCCTGTCGGGGGCGCTAGGCCTACCCACACAAGTGGGGTATCATTTTTATCGGGAGACTTGGGGGAACGCTGCGTGGATGGAAATTTGTGGCTCCTCTCAGATTCCAGAACTTTCTGTCACCATAATGTGAGGAAAATGTGTTTTTTTAGCCAAATTTTGAGCTTTGCAAAGGATTCTGGGTAACAGAACCTAGTCAGAGCCCCACAAGTCACCCCATCTTGGATTCCCCTAGGTCTCTAGTTTTCAAAAATGCACAGGTTTGGTAGGTTTCCCTAGGTGCCGGCTGAGCTAGAGGCCAAAATCTACAGATAGGCACTTTGCAAAAAACAGCTCTATTTTCGGTCAAAAAATGGGTTGTGTCCACGTTGCGCTTTGGGGCATTCCCTGAAGCGGGCGCTACGGCTACCCTCACAAGTGAGGTATCATTTTTATCGGGAGACTTGGGGGAACGCTGGGTGGATGGAAATTTGTGGCTCCTCTCAGATTCCAGAACTTTCTGTCACCATAATGTGATGAAAATGTGTTTTTTTAAGCCAAATTTTGAGCTTTGCAAAGGATTCTGGGTAACAGAACCTAGTCAGAGCCCCACAAGTCACCCCATCTTGGATTCCACTAGGTCTCTAGTTTTCGAAAATGCACAGGTTTGGTAGGTTTCCCTAGGTGCCGGCTGAGCTAGAGGCCAAAATCTACAGGTAGGCACTTTGCAAAAAACACCTTTGTTTTCTTTAAAAAAATGGGATGTGTCCACGTTGCGCTTTGGGGCATTTCCTGTCGCGGGCGCTAGGCCTACCCACACAAGTGGGGTATCATTTTCATCGGGAGACTTGGGGGAACGCTGGGTGGATGGAAATTTGTGGCTTCTCTCAGATTCCAGAACTTTCTGTCACCATAATGTGATGAAACTGTGTTTTTTTAGCCAAATTTTGAGCTTTGCAAAGGATTCTGGGTAACAGAACCTGGTCAGAGCCCCACAGGTCACCCCATCTTGGATTCCCATAGGTCTCTAGTTTTCAAAAATGCACAGGTTGGGTAGGTTTCCCTATGTGCCGGCTGAGCTAGAGGCCAAAATCTACAGGTAGGCACTTTGCAAAAAGCACCTCTGTTTTCTTTAAAAAAATGGGATGTGTCCACGTTGCGCTTTGGGGCATTTTCTGTCGGGGGCGCTAGGCCTACCCACACAAGTGAGGTATCATTTTTATCAGGAGACTTGGGGGAACGCTGCGTGGATGGAAATTTGTGGCTCCTCTCAGATTCCAGAACTTTCTGTCACCATAATGTGAGGAAAATTTGTTTTTTTAGCCAAATCTTGAGCTTTGCAAAGGATTCTGGGTAACAGAACCTGGTCAGAGTCCCACAAGTCACCCCATCTTGGATTCCCCTAGGTCTCTAGTTTTCATAAATGCACAGGTTTGGTAGGTTTCCCTAGGTGCCGGCTGAGCTAGAGGCCAAAATCTACAGGTAGGCACTTTGCAAAAAACACCTCTGTTTTCTTTAAAAAAATGGGATGTGTCCACGTTGCGCTTTGGGGCATTTTCTGTCGGGGGTGCTAGGCCTACCCACACAAGTGGGGTATCATTTCATTGGGAGACTTGGGGGAACGCTGCGTGGCTGGAAATTTGTGGCTCCTCTCAGATTCCAGAACTTTCTGTCACCATAATGTGAGGAAAATGTGTTTTTTTAGCCAAATCTTGAGCTTTGCAAAGGATTCTGGGTAACAGAACCTGGTCAGAGCCCCACAAGTCACCCCATCTTGGATTCCCCTATGTCTCTAGTTTTCAAAAATGCACAGGTTTGGTAGGTTTCCCTAGGTGCTGGCTGAGCTAGAGGCCAAAATCTACAGGTAGGCACTTTGCAAAAAACAGATCTGTTTTATGTCAAAAAATGGGTTGTGTCCACGTTGCGCTTTGGGGCATTTGCTGTCACGGGCGCTAGGCCTACCCACACAAGTGAGGTATCATTTTTATCGGGAGACTTGAGGGAATGCTGGGTGGAAGGGAAATTGTGGCTCCTCTCAGATTCCAGAACTTTCTGTCACCATAATTTGAGGAAAATGTGTTTTTTTAGCCAAATTTTGAGCTTTGCAAAGGATTCTGGGTAACAGAACCTGGTCAGAGCCCCACAAGTCACCCCATCTTGGATTCCCCTAGGTCTCTAGTTTTCAAAAATGCACAGGTTTGGTAGGTTTCCCTAGGTGCCGGCTGAGCTAGAGGCCAAAATGTACAGGTAGGCACTTTGCAAAAAACACCTCTGTTTTCTTTAAAAAGATGGGATGTGTCCACGTTGCGCTTTGGGGCATTTTCTGACGCGGGCGCTAGGCCTACCCACACAAGTGAGGTATCATTTTTATCGGGAGACTTGGGGGAACGCTGGGTGGAAGGAAATTTGTGGCTCCTCTCAGATTCCAGAACTTTCTGTCACCATAATGTGAGGAAAATGTGTTTTTTTAGCCACATTTTGAGCTTTGCAAAGGATTCTGGGTAACAGAACCTGGTCAGAGCCCCACAAGTCACCCCATCTTGGATTCCCCTAGGTCTCTAGTTTTAAAAACATGCACAGGTTTGGTAGGTTTCCCTAGGTGCCGGCTGAGCTAGAGGCCAAAATCTACAGATAGGCACTTTGCAAAAAACAGCTCTATTTTCTGTCAAAAAATGGGTTGTGTCCACGTTGCGCTTTGGGGCATTCCCTGAAGCGGGCGCTAGGGCTACCCACACAAGTGAGGTATCATTTTTATCGGGAGACTTGGGGGAACGCTGGGTGGATGGAAATTTGTGGCTCCTCTCAGATTCCAGAACTTTCTGTCACCATAATGTGATGAAAATGTGTTTTTTTAGCCAAATTTGAGGTTTGCAAAGGATTCTGGGTAACAGAACCTGGTCAGAGCCCCACAAGTCACCCCATCTTGGATTCCACTAGGTCTCTAGTTTTGGAAAATGCACAGGTTTGGTAGGTTTCCCTAGGTGCTGGCTGAGCTAGAGGCCAAAATCTACTACTTTGCAAAAAAACAGCTCTGTTTTCTGTCAAAAAATGGGTTGTGTCCACGTTGCGCTTTGGGGCATTTCCTGTCGCGGGCGCTAGGCCTACCCACACAAGTGAGGAATCATTATTATCGGGAGACTTGGTGGAACGCTGGGTGGAAGGAAATGTGTGGCTCCTCTCAGATTCCAGAACTTTCTGTCACCATAATGAGAGGAAAATGTGTTTATTTAGCCAAATCTTGAGTTTTGCAAAGGATTCTGGGTAACAGAACCTGGTCAGAGCCCCACAGGTCACCCCATCTTGGATTCCCCTAGGTATCTAGTTTTCAAAACTGCACAGGTTTGGTAGGTTTCCCTAGGTGCCGGCTGAGCTAGAGGCCAAAATCTACAGGTAGGCACTTTGTAAAAAACAGCTCTGTTTTCTGTAAAAAAATGGGATGTGTCCACGTTGCGCTTTGGGGCATTTCCTGTCGCGGGCGCTAGGCCTACCCACACAAGTGAGGTATCATTTTTATCGGGAGACTTGGGGGAATGCTGGGTCGAAGGAAATGTGTGGCTCCTCTCAGATTCCAGAACTTTCTGTCACCATAATGTGAGGAAAATTTGTTCTTTTAGCCAAATTTTGAGCTTTGCAAAGGATTCTGGGTTACAGAACCTGGTCAGAGCCCCACAAGTCACCCCATCTTGGATTCCACTAGGTCTCTAGTTTTCGAAAATGCACAGGTTTGGTAAGTTTCCCTATGTGCCGGCTGAGCTAGAGGCCAAAATCTACAGGTAGGCACTTTGCAAAAAACAGCTCTGTTTTCTGTCAAAAAATGGGTTGTGTCCACGTTGCGCTTTGGGGCATTTCCTGTCGTGGGCGCTAGGCCTACCCACACAAGTGAAGTATCATTTTTATCGGGAGACTTGAGGGAACGCTGGGTGGAAGGGAATTTGTGGCTCCTCTCAGATTCCAGAACTTTCTGTCACCATAATGTGAGGAAAATGTGTTTTTTTAGCCAAATTTTGAGCTTTGCAAAGGATTCTGGGTAACAGAACCTGGTCAGAGCCCCACAAGTCACCCCATCTTGGATTCCACTAGGTCTCTAGTTTTCGAAAATGCACAGGTTTGGTAAGTTTCCCTATGTGCCGGCTGAGCTAGAGGCCAAAATCTACAGGTAGGCACTTTGCAAAAAACAGCTCTGTTTTCTGTAAAAAAATGGGATGTGTCCACGTTGCGCTTTGGGGCATTTCCTGTCGCGGGCGCTAGGCCTACCCACACAAGTGAGGTATCATTTTTATCGGGAGACTTAGGGGAATGCTGGGTGGAAGGAAATGTGTGGCTCCTCTCAGATTCCAGAACTTTCTGTCACCATAATGTGAGGAAAACTTGTTTTTTTAGACAAATTTTGAGCTTTGCAAAGGATTCTGGGTAACAGAACCTGGTCAGAGCCCCACAAGTCACCCCATCTTGGATTCCACTAGGTCTCTAGTTTTCGAAAATGCACAGGTTTGGTAGGTTTCCCTAGGTGCCGGCTGAGCTAGAGGCCAAAATCTACAGGTAGGCACTTTGTAAAAAACAGCTCTGTTTTCGGTCAAAAAATGGGTTGTGTCCACGTTGCGCTTTGGGGCATTCCCTGAAGCGGGCGCTAGGGCTACCCACACAAGTGAGGTATCATTTTTATCGGGAGACTTGGGGGAACGCTGGGTGGATGGAAATTTGTGGCTCCTCTCAGATTCCAGAACTTTCTATCACCATAATGTGATGAAAATGTGTTTTTTTAAGCCAAATTTTGAGCTTTGCAAAGGATTCTGGGTAACAGAACCTGGTCAGAGCCTCACAAGTCACCCCATCTTGGATTCCACTAGGTCTCTAGTTTTCGAAAATGCACAGGTTTGGTAGGTTTCCCTAGGTGCCGGCTGAGCTAGAGGCCAAAATCTACAGGTAGGCACTTTGCAAAAAACACCTTTGTTTTCTTTAAAAAAATGGGATGTGTCCACGTTGCGCTTTGGGGCATTTCCTGTCGCGGACGCTAGGCCTACCCACACAAGTGGGGTATCATTTTTATCGGGAGACTTGGGGGAACGCTGGGTGGAAGGAAATTTGTGGCTTCTCTCAGATTCCAGAACTTTCTGTCACCATAATGTGATGAAACTGTGTTTTTTTAGCCAAATTTTGAGCTTTGCAAAGGATTCTGGGTAACAGAACCTGGTCAGAGCCCCACAGGTCACCCCATCTTGGATTCCCATAGGTCTCTAGTTTTAAAAAATGCACAGGTTGGGTAGGTTTCCCTATGTGCCGGCTGAGCTAGAGGCCAAAATCTACAGGTAGGCACGTTGCAAAAAGCACCTCTGTTTTCTTTAAAAAAATGGGATGTGTCCACGTTGCGCTTTGGGGCATTTTCTGTCGGGGGCGCTAGGCCTACCCACACAAGTGAGGTATCATTTTTATCAGGAGACTTGGGGGAACGCTGCGTGGATGGAAATTTGTGGCTCCTCTCAGATTCCAGAACTTTCTGTCACCATAATGTGAGGAAAATGTGTTTTTTTAGCCAAATCTTGAGCTTTGCAAAGGATTCTGGGTAACAGAACCTGGTCAGAGTCCCACAAGTCACCCCATCTTGGATTCCCCTAGGTCTCTAGTTTTCAAAAATGCACAGGTTTGGAAGGTTTCCCTAGGTGCCGGCTGAGCTAGAGGCCAAAATCTACAGGTAGGCACTTTGCAAAAAACACCTCTGTTTTCTTTAAAAAAATGGGATGTGTCCACGTTGCGCTTTGGGGCATTTTCTGTCGGGGGCGCTAGGCCTACCCACACAAGTGGGGTATCATTTTTATCGGGAGACTTGGGGGAACGCTGCGTGGCTGAAAATTTGTGGCTCCTCTCAGATTCCAGAACTTTCTGTCACCATAATGTGAGGAAAATGTGTTTTTTTAGCCAAATCTTGAGCTTTGCAAAGGATTCTGGGTAACAGAACCTGGTCAGAGTCCCACAAGTCACCCCATCTTGGATTCCCCTATGTCTCTAGTTTAAAAAAATGCACAGGTTTGGTAGGTTTCCCTAGGTGCCGGCTGAGCTAGAGGCCAAAATCTACAGGTAGGGATTTGAAAAAACAGCTCTGTTTTATGTCCAAAAATGGGTTGTGTCCACGTTGCGCTTTGGGGCATTTCCTGTTGCGGGCGCTAGGCCTACCCACTCAAGTGAGGTATCATTTTTATCGGGAGACTTGAGGGAACGCTGGATGGAAGGGAATTTGTGGCTCCTCTCAGATTCCAGAACTTTCTGTCACCATAATGTGAGGAAAATGTGTTTTTTTTAGCCACATTTTGAGCTTTGCAAAGGATTCTGGGTAACAGAACCTGGTCAGAGCCCCACAAGTCACCCCATCTTGGATTCCCCTAGGTCTCTAGTTTTCAAAAATGCACAGGTTTGGTAGGTTTCCCTAGGTGCCGGCTGAGCTAGAGGCCAAAATCTACAGGTAGGCACTTTGCAAAAAAACAGCTCTGTTTTATGTCAAAAAATGGGTTGTGTCCACGTTGCGCTTTGGGGCATCTCCTGTCGCGGGCGCTAGGCCTACCCACACAAGTGAGGTATCATTTTTATCTGGAGACTTGGGGGAACGCTGCGTGGAAGAAAATTTGTGGCTGCTCTCAGATTCCAGAACTTTCTGTCACCATAATGTGAGGAAAATGTGTTTTTTAGCCAGATTTTGACCTTTGCAAAGGATTCTGTGTAACAGAACCTAGTCAGAACCCCACAAGTCACCCCATCTTGGATTCCCCTAGGTCTCTAGATTTCCAAAATGCACAGGTTTGGTAGGTTTCCCTAGGTGCCGGCTGATCTAGACTCCAAAATCTACAGGTAGGCACTTTGCTAAAAACAGCTCTGTTTTCTGTCTAAAAATGGGTTGTGTCCACGTTGCGCTTTGGGGCATTTCCTGTCGGGGGCGCTATGCCTACCCATACAAGTGAGGTATCATTTTGTATCGGGAGACTTGGGGGAACGCTGGGTGGAAGGGAATTCGTGGCTCCTCTCAGATTCCAGAACTTTCTGTCACCATAATGTGAGGAAAATGTGTTTTTTTAGCCAAATTTTGAGCTTTGTAAAGGATTCTGGGGAACAGAACCTGGTCAGAGCCCACAAGTCACCCCATCTTGGATTCCCCTAGGTCTTTAGATTTAAAAAATGCACAGGTTTGGTAGGTTTCCCTAGGTGCCGGCTGAGCTAGAGGCCAAAATCTACAGGTAAGCACTTTGCAAAAAACACCTCTGTTTTCTTTAAAAAAATGGGATGTGTCCACGTTGCGCTTTGGGGCATTTTCTGTCGGGGGCGCTAGGCCTACCCACACAAGTGAGGTATCATTTTTATCGGGAGACTTGGGGGAACGCTGTGTGGATGGAAATTTGTGGCTCCTCTCAGATTCCAGAACTTTCTGTCACCATAATGTGAGGAAAATGTGTTTTTTTAGCCAAATCTTGAGCTTTGCAAAGGATTCTGGGTAACAGAACCTGGTCAGAGCCCCACAAGTCACCCCATCTTGGATTCCCCTAGGTCTCTAGTTTTAAAAACATGCACAGGTTTGGTAGGTTTCCCTAGGTGCCGGCTGAGCTAGAGGCCAAAATCTACAGATAGGCACTTTGCAAAAAACAGCTCTATTTTCTGTCAAAAAATGGGTTGTGTCCACGTTGCGCTTTGGGGCATTCCCTGAAGCGGGCGCTAGGGCTACCCACACAAGTGAGGTATCATTTTTATCGGGAGACTTTGGGGAACGCTGGGTGGATGGAAATTTGTGGCTCTTCTCAGATTCCAGAACTTTCTGTCACCATAATGTGATGAAAATGTGTTTTTTTAGCCAAATTTTGAGCTTTGCAAAGGATTCTGGGTAACAGAACCTGGTCAGAGCCCCACAAGTCACCCCATCTTGGATTCCACTAGGTCTCTAGTTTTGGAAAATGCACAGGTTTGGTAGGTTTCCCTAGGTGCTGGCTGAGCTAGAGGCCAAAATCTACTACTTTGCAAAAAAACAGCTCTGTTTTCTGTAAAAAAATGGGTTGTGTCCACGTTGCGCTTTGGGGCATTTCCTGTCGCGGGCGCTAGGCCTACCCACACAAGTGAGGTATCATTATTATCGGGAGACTTGGTGGAACGCTGGGTGGAAGGAAATGTGTGGCTCCTCTCAGATTCCAGAACTTTCTGTCACCATAATGAGAGGAAAATGTGTTTATTTAGCCAAATCTTGAGTTTTGCAAAGGATTCTGGGTAACAGAACCTGGTCAGAGCCCCACAAGTCACCCCATCTTGGATTCCCCTAGGTATCTAGTTTTCAAAACTGCACAGGTTTGGTAGGTTTCCCTAGGTGCCGGCTGAGCTAGAGGCCAAAATCTACAGGTAGGCACTTTGTAAAAAACAGCTCTGTTTTCTGTAAAAAAATGGGATGTGTCCACGTTGCGCTTTGGGGCATTTCCTGTCGCGGGCGCTAGGCCTACCCACACAAGTGAGGTATCATTTTTATCGGGAGACTTGGGGGAATGCTGGGTCGAAGGAAATGTGTGGCTCCTCTCAGATTCCAGAACTTTCTGTCACCATAATGTGAGGAAAATTTGTTCTTTTAGCCAAATTTTGAGCTTTGCAAAGGATTCTGGGTTACAGAACCTGGTCAGAGCCCCACAAGTCACCCCATCTTGGATTCCACTAGGTCTCTAGTTTTCGAAAATGCACAGGTTTGGTAAGTTTCCCTATGTGCCGGCTGAGCTAGAGGCCTAAATCTACAGGTAGGCACTTTGCAAAAAACAGCTCTGTTTTCTGTCAAAAAATGGGTTGTGTCCACGTTGCGCTTTGGGGCATTTCCTGTCGTGGGCGCTAGGCCTACCCACACAAGTGAGGTATCATTTTTATCGGGAGACTTGAGGGAACGCTGGGTGGAAGGGAATTTGTGGCTCCTCTCACATTCCAGAACTTTCTGTCACCATAATGTGAGGAAAATGTGTTTTTTTAGCCAAATTTTGAGCTTTGCAAAGGATTCTGGGTAACAGAACCTGGTCAGAGCCCCACAAGTCACCCCATCTTGGATTCCACTAGGTCTCTAGTTTTCGAAAATGCACAGGTTTGGTAAGTTTCCCTATGTGCCGGCTGAGCTAGAGGCCAAAATCTACAGGTAGGCACTTTGCAAAAAACAGCTCTGTTTTCTGTAAAAAAATGGGATGTGTCCACGTTGCGCTTTGGGGCATTTCCTGTCGCGGGCGCTAGGCCTACCCACACAAGTGAGGTATAATTTTTATCGGGAGACTTAGGGGAATGCTGGGTGGAAGGAAATGTGTTGCTCCTCTCAGATTCCAGAACTTTCTGTCACCATAATGTGAGGAAAACTTGTTTTTTTAGCCAAATTTTGAGCTTTGCAAAGGATTCTGGGTAACAGAACCTGGTCAGAGCCCCACAAGTCACCCCATCTTGGATTCCACTAGGTCTCTAGTTTCCGAAAATGCACAGGTTTGGTAAGTTTCCCTATGTGCCGGCTGAGCTAGAGGCCAAAATCTACAGGTAGGCACTTTGCAAAAAACACCTCTGTTTTCTTTCAAAAAATGGGATGTGTCCACGTTGCTCTTTGGGGCATTTCCTGTCGCGGGCGCTAGGCCTACCCACACAAGTGGGGTATCATTTTTATCGGGAGACTTGGGGGAACGCTCGGTAGAAGGAAATCTGTGGCTTCTCTCAGATTCCAGAACTTTCTGTCACCATAATGTGATGAAAATGTGTTTTTTTAGCCAAATTTCGAGCTTTGCAAAGGATTCTGGGTAACAGAACCTGGTCAGAGCCCCACAAGTCACCCCATCTTGGATTCCCCTAGGTCTCTAGTTTTCAAAACTGCACAGGTTTGGTAGGTTTCCCTAGGTGCCGGCTGAGCTAGAGGCCAAAATCTACAGGTAGGCACTTTGCAAAAAACAGCTCTGTTTTCTGTAAAAAAATGGGATGTGTCCACGTTGCGCTTTGGGGCATTTCCTGTCGCGGGCGCTAGGCCTACCCACACAAGTGAGGTATAATTTTTATTGGGAGACTTGGGGGAATGCTGGGTGGAAGGAAATGTGTGGCTCCTCTCAGATTCCAGAACTTTCTGCCACCATAATGTGAGGAAAATTTGTTTTTTTAGCCAAATTTTGAGCTTTGCAAAGGATTCTGGGTAACAGAACCTGGTCAGAGCCCCACAAGTCACCCCATCTTGGATTCCATTAGGTCTATAGTTTTCAAAAATGCACAGGTTTGGTAGGTTTCCCTAGGTGCCAGCTGAGCTAGAGGCCAAAATCTACAGGTAGGCACTTTGCAAAAAACACCTTTGTTTTCTTTCAAAAAATGGGATGTGTCCACGTTGCGCTTTGGGGCATTTCCTGTCGCCGGCGCTAGGCCTACCCACACAAGTGGGGTATCATTTTGATCGGGAGACTTGGGGGAATGCTGGGTGGAAGGAAATTTGTGGCTTCTCTCAGATTCCAGAACTTTCTGTCACCATAATGTGATGAAAATGTGTTTTTTTAGCCAAATTTTGAGCTTTGCAAAGGATTCTGGGTAACAGAACCTGGTCAGAGCCCCACAAGTCACCCCATCTTGGATTCCCCTAGGTCTCTAGTTTTCAAAAATGCACAGGTTGGGTAGGTTTCCCTAGGTGCCGGCTGAGCTAGAGGCCAAAATCTACAGGTAGGCACTTTGCAAACAACACCTCTGTTTTCATTAAAAAAATGGGATGTGTCCACGTTGCGCTTTGGGGCATTTTCTGTCGGGGGCGCTAGGCCTACCCACACAAGTGGGGTATCATTTTTATCGGGAGACTTGGGGGAACGCTGCGTGGATGGAAATTTGTGGCTCCTCTCAGATTCCAGAACTTTCTGTCACCATAATGTGAGGAAAATGTGTTTTTTTAGCCAAATCTTGAGCTTTGCAAAGGATTCTGGGTAACAGAACCTGGTCAGAGTCCCACAAGTCACCCCATCTTGGATTCCCCTATGTCTCTAGTTTTCAAAAATGCACAGGTTTGGTAGGTTTCCCTATGTGCCGGCTGAGCTAGAGGCCAAAATCTACAGGTAGGCACTTTGTAAAAAACAGCTCTGTTTTCTGTGAAAAAATGGGTTGTGTCCACGTTGCTCTTTGGGGCATTTCCTGTTGCGGGCGCTAGGCCTACCCACACAAGTGAGGTATCATTTTTATCGGGAGACTTGAGGGAACGCTGGGTGGAAGGGAATTTGTGGCTCCTCTCAGATTCCAGAACTTTCTGTCACCATAATGTGAGGAAAATGTGTTTTTTTAGCCAAATTTTGAGCTTTGCAAAGGATTCTGGGTAACAGAACGTGGTCAGAGCCCCACAAGTCACCCTATCTTGGATTCCACTAGGTCTCTAGTTTTCGAAAATGCACAGGTTTGGTAGGTTTCCCTAGGTGCCGGCTGAGCTAGAGGCCAAAATCTACAGGTAGGCACTTTGCAAAAAACACCTTTGTTTTCTTTCAAAAAATGGGATGTGTCCACGTTGCGCTTTGGGGCATTTCCTGTCGCCGGCGCTAGGCCTACCCACACAAGTGGGGTATCATTTTGATCGGGAGACTTGGGGGAACGGTGGGTGGAAGGAAATTTGTGGCTTCTCTCAGATTCCAGAACTTTCTGTCACCATAATGTGATGAAAATGTGTTTTTTTAGCCAAATTTTGAGCTTTGCAAAGGATTCTGGGTAACAGAACCTGGTCAGAGCAACACAAGTCACCCCATCTTGGATTCCCCTAGGTCTCTAGTTTTCAAAAATGCACAGGTTGGGTAGGTTTCCCTAGGTGCCGGCTGAGCTAGAGGCCAAAATCTACAGGTAGGCACTTTGCAAAAAACACCTCTGTTTTCTTTAAAAAAATGGGATGTGTCCATGTTGCGCTTTGGGGCATTTTCTGTCGGGGGCGCTAGGCCTACCCACACAAGTGGGTTATCATTTTTATCGGGAGACTTGGGGGAACGCTGCGTGGATGGAAATTTGTGGCTCCTCTCAGATTCCAGAACTTTCTGTCACCATAATGTGAGGAAAATGTGTTTTTTAGCCAAATCTTGAGCTTTGCAAAGGATTCTGGGTAACAGAACCTGGTCAGAGTCCCACAAGTCACCCCATCTTGGATTCCCCTATGTCTCTAGTTTTCAAAAATGCACAGGTTTGGTAGGTTTCCCTAGGTGCCGGCTGAGCTAGAGGCCAAAATCTACAGGTAGGCACTTTGCAAAAAACATCTCTGTTTTATGTCCAAAAATGGGTTGTGTCCACGTTGCGCTTTGGGGCATTTCCTGTTGCGGGCGCTAGGCCTACCCAAACAAGTGAGGTATCATTTTTATCGGGAGACTTGAGGGAACGCTGGGTGGAAGGGAATTTGTGGCTCCTCTCAGATTCCAGAACTTTCTGTCACCATAATGTGAGGAAAATGTGTTTTTTTAGCCACATTTTGAGCTTTGCAAAGGATTCTGGGTAACAGAACCTGGTCAGAGCCCCACAAGTCACCCCATCTTGGATTCCCCTAGGTCTCTAGTTTTCAAAAATGCACAGGTTTGGTAGGTTTCCCTAGGTGCCGGCTGAGCTAGAGGCCAAAATCTACAGGTAGGCACTTTGCAAAAAACATCTCTGTTTTATGTCCAAAAATGGGTTGTGTCCACTTTGCGCTTTGGGGCATTTCCTGTCGCGGGCGCTAGGCCTACCCACACAAGTGAGGTATCATTTTTATCGGGAGACTTAGGGGAATGCTGGGTGGAAGGAAATGTGTGGCTCCTCTCAGATTCCAGAACTTTCTGTCACCATAATGTGAGGAAAATTTGTTTTTTTAGCCAAATTTTGAGCTTTGCAAAGGATTCTGGGTAACAGAACCTGGTCAGAGTCCCACAAGTCACCCCATCTTGGATTCCCCTATGTCTCTAGTTTTCAAAAATGCACAGGTTTGGTAGGTTTCCCTAGGTGCCGGCTGAGCTAGAGGCCAAAATCTACAGGTAGGCACTTTGCAAAAAACATCTCTGTTTTATGTCCAAAAATGGGTTGTGTCCACGTTGCGCTTTGGGGCATTTCCTGTTGCGGGCGCTAGGCCTACCCACACAAGTGAGGTATCATTTTTATCGGGAGACTTGAGGGAACGCTGGGTGGAAGGGAATTTGTGGCTCCTCTCAGATTCCAGAACTTTCTGTCACCATAATGTGAGGAAAATGTGTTTTTTTAGCCACATTTTGAGCTTTGCAAAGGATTCTGGGTAACAGAACCTGGTCAGAGCCCCACAAGTCACCCCATCTTGGATTCCCCTAGGTCTCTAGTTTTCAAAAATGCACAGGTTTGGTAGGTTTCCCTAGGTGCCGGCTGAGCTAGAGGCCAAAATCTACAGGTAGGCACTTTGCAAAAAACATCTCTGTTTTATGTCCAAAAATGGGTTGTGTCCACTTTGCGCTTTGGGGCATTTCCTGTCGCGGGCGCTAGGCCTACCCACACAAGTGAGGTATCATTTTTATCGGGAGACTTAGGGGAATGCTGGGTGGAAGGAAATGTGTGGCTCCTCTCAGATTCCAGAACTTTCTGTCACCATAATGTGAGGAAAATTTGTTTTTTTAGCCAAATTTTGAGCTTTGCAAAGGATTTTGGGTAACAGAACCTGGTCAGAGCCCCACAAGTCACCCCATCTTGGATTCCACTAGGTCTCTAGTTTTCGAAAATGCACAGGTTTGGTAAGTTTCCCTATGTGCCGGCTGAGCTAGAGGCCAAAATCTACAGGTAGGCACTTTGTAAAAAACAGCTCTGTTTTCTGTCAAAAAATGGGTTGTGTCCACGTTGCGCTTTGGGGCATTTCCTGTTGCGGGCGCTAGGCCTACCCACACAAGTGAGGTATCATTTTTATCGGGAGACTTGAGGGAACGCTGGGTGGAAGGGAATTTGTGGCTCCTCTCAGATTCCAGAACTTTCTGTCACCATAATGTGAGGAAAATGTGTTTTTTTAGCCAAATTTTGAGCTTTGCAAAGGATTCTGGGTAACAAAACGTGGTCAGAGCCCCACAAGTCACCCTATCTTGGATTCCACTAGGTCTCTAGTTTTCGAAAATGCACAGGTTTGGTAGGTTTCCCTAGGTGCCGGCTGAGCTAGAGGCCAAAATCTACAGGTAGGCACTTTGCAAAAAACACCTTTGTTTTCTTTCAAAAAATGGGATGTGTCCACGTTGCGCTTTGGGGCATTTCCTGTCGGGGGCGCTAGGCCTACCCACACAAGTGGGGTATCATTTTTATCGGGAGACTTGGGGGAACGCTGCGTGGATGGAAATTTGTGGCTCCTCTCAGATTCCAGAACTTTCTGTCACCATAATGTGAGGAAAATGTGTTTTTTTAGCCAAATTTTGAGCTTTGCAAAGGATTCTGGGTAACAGAACCTAGTCAGAGCCCCACAAGTCACCCCATCTTGGATTCCCCTAGGTCTCTAGTTTTCAAAAATGCACAGGTTTGGTAGGTTTCCCTAGGTGCCGGCTGAGCTAGAGGCCAAAATCTACAGATAGGCACTTTGCAAAAAACAGCTCTATTTTCGGTCAAAAAATGGGTTGTGTCCACGTTGCGCTTTGGGGCATTCCCTGAAGCGGGCGCTAGGGCTACCCTCACAAGTGAGGTATCATTTTTATCGGGAGACTTGGGGGAACGCTGGGTGGATGGAAATTTGTGGCTCCTCTCAGATTCCAGAACTTTCTGTCACCATAATGTGATGAAAATGTGTTTTTTTAAGCCAAATTTTGAGCTTTGCAAAGGATTCTGGGTAACAGAACCTAGTCAGAGCCCCACAAGTCACCCCATCTTGGATTCCACTAGGTCTCTAGTTTTCGAAAATGCACAGGTTTGGTAGGTTTCCCTAGGTGCCGGCTGAGCTAGAGGCCAAAATCTACAGGTAGGCACTTTGCAAAAAACACCTTTGTTTTCTTTAAAAAAATGGGATGTGTCCACGTTGCGCTTTGGGGCATTTCCTGTCGCGGGCGCTAGGCCTACCCACACAAGTGGGGTATCATTTTCATCGGGAGACTTGGGGGAACGCTGGGTGGAAGGAAATTTGTGGCTTCTCTCAGATTCCAGAACTTTCTGTCACCATAATGTGATGAAACTGTGTTTTTTTAGCCAAATTTTGAGCTTTGCAAAGGATTCTGGGTAACAGAACCTGGTCAGAGCCCCACAGGTCACCCCATCTTGGATTCCCATAGGTCTCTAGTTTTCAAAAATGCACAGGTTGGGTAGGTTTCCCTATGTGCCGGCTGAGCTAGAGGCCAAAATCTACAGGTAGGCACTTTGCAAAAAGCACCTCTGTTTTCTTTAAAAAAATGGGATGTGTCCACGTTGCGCTTTGGGGCATTTTCTGTCGGGGGCGCTAGGCCTACCCACACAAGTGAGGTATCATTTTTATCATGAGACTTGGGGGAACGCTGCGTGGATGGAAATTTGTGGCTCCTCTCAGATTCCAGAACTTTCTGTCACCATAATGTGAGGAAAATTTGTTTTTTTAGCCAAATCTTGAGCTTTGCAAAGGATTCTGGGTAACAGAACCTGGTCAGAGTCCCACAAGTCACCCCATCTTGGATTCCCCTAGGTCTCTAGTTTTCATAAATGCACAGGTTTGGTAGGTTTCCCTAGGTGCCGGCTGAGCTAGAGGCCAAAATCTACAGGTAGGCACTTTGCAAAAAACACCTCTGTTTTCTTTAAAAAAATGGGATGTGTCCACGTTGCGCTTTGGGGCATTTTCTGTCGGGGGCGCTAGGCCTACCCACACAAGTGGGGTATCATTTTATTGGGTGACTTGGGGGAACGCTGCGTGGCTGGAAATTTGTGGCTCCTCTCAGATTCCAGAACTTTCTGTCACCATAATGTGAGGAAAATGTGTTTTTTTAGCCAAATCTTGAGCTTTGCAAAGGATTCTGGGTAACAGAACCTGGTCAGAGCCCCACAAGTCACCCCATCTTGGATTCCCCTATGTCTCTAGTTTTAAAAAATGCACAGGTTTGGTAGGTTTCCCTAGGTGCTGGCTGAGCTAGAGGCCAAAATCTACAGGTAGGCACTTTGCAAAAAACAGATCTGTTTTATGTCAAAAAATGGGTTGTGTCCACGTTGCGCTTTGGGGCATTTGCTGTCACGGGCGCTAGGCCTACCCACACAAGTGAGGTATCATTTTTATCGGGAGACTTGAGGGAATGCTGGGTGGAAGGGAAATTGTGGCTCCTCTCAGATTCCAGAACTTTCTGTCACCATAATTTGAGGAAAATGTGTTTTTTTAGCCAAATTTTGAGCTTTGCAAAGGATTCTGGGTAACAGAACCTGGTCAGAGCCCCACAAGTCACCCCATCTTGGATTCCCCTAGGTCTCTAGTTTTCAAAAATGCACAGGTTTGGTAGGTTTCCCTAGGTGCCGGCTGAGCTAGAGGCCAAAATGTACAGGTAGGCACTTTGCAAAAAACACCTCTGTTTTCTTTAAAAAGATGGGATGTGTCCACGTTGCGCTTTGGGGCATTTTCTGTCGCGGGCGCTAGGCCTACCCACACAAGTGAGGTATCATTTTTATCGGGAGACTTGGGGGAACGCTGGGTGGAAGGAAATTTGTGGCTCCTCTCAGATTCCAGAACTTTCTGTCACCATAATGTGAGGAAAATGTGTTTTTTTAGCCACATTTTGAGCTTTGCAAAGGATTCTGGGTAACAGAACCTGGTCAGAGCCCCACAAGTCACCCCATCTTGGATTCCCCTAGGTCTCTAGTTTTAAAAACATGCACAGGTTTGGTAGGTTTCCCTAGGTGCCGGCTGAGCTAGAGGCCAAAATCTACAGATAGGCACTTTGCAAAAAACAGCTCTATTTTCTGTCAAAAAATGGGTTGTGTCCACGTTGCGCTTTGGGGCATTCCCTGAAGCGGGCGCTAGGGCTACCCACACAAGTGAGGTATCATTTTTATCGGGAGACTTGGGGGAACGCTGGGTGGATGGAAATTTGTGGCTCCTCTCAGATTCCAGAACTTTCTGTCACCATAATGTGATGAAAATGTGTTTTTTTAGCCAAATTTGAGCTTTGCAAAGGATTCTGGGTAACAGAACCTGGTCAGAGCCCCACAAGTCACCCCATCTTGGATTCCACTAGGTCTCTAGTTTTGGAAAATGCACAGGTTTGGTAGGTTTCCCTAGGTGCTGGCTGAGCTAGAGGCCAAAATCTACTACTTTGCAAAAAAACAGCTCTGTTTTCTGTCAAAAAATGGGTTGTGTCCACGTTGCGCTTTGGGGCATTTCCTGTCGCGGGCGCTAGGCCTACCCACACAAGTGAGGTATCATTATTATCGGGAGACTTGGTGGAACGCTGGGTGGAAGGAAATGTGTGGCTCCTCTCAGATTCCAGAACTTTCTGTCACCATAATGAGAGGAAAATGTGTTTATTTAGCCAAATCTTGAGTTTTGCAAAGGATTCTGGGTAACAGAACCTGGTCAGAGCCCCACAAGTCACCCCATCTTGGATTCCCCTAGGTATCTAGTTTTCAAAACTGCACAGGTTTGGTAGGTTTCCCTAGGTGCCGGCTGAGCTAGAGGCCAAAATCTACAGGTAGGCACTTTGTAAAAAACAGCTCTGTTTTCTGTAAAAAAATGGGATGTGTCCATGTTGCGCTTTGGGGCATTTCCTGTCGCGGGCGCTAGGCCTACCCACACAAGTGAGGTATCATTTTTATCGGGAGACTTGGGGGAATGCTGGGTCGAAGGAAATGTGTGGCTCCTCTCAGATTCCAGAACTTTCTGTCACCATAATGTGAGGAAAATGTGTTCTTTTAGCCAAATTTTGAGCTTTGCAAAGGATTCTGGGTTACAGAACCTGGTCAGAGCCCCACAAGTCACCCCATCTTGGATTCCACTAGGTCTCTAGTTTTCGAAAATGCACAGGTTTGGTAAGTTTCCCTATGTGCCGGCTGAGCTAGAGGCCAAAATCTACATTTAGGCACTTTGCAAAAAACAGCTCTGTTTTCTGTCAAAAAATGGGTTGTGTCCACGTTGCGCTTTGGGGCATTTCCTGTCGTGGGCGCTAGGCCTACCCACACAAGTGAAGTATCATTTTTATCGGGAGACTTGAGGGAACGCTGGGTGGAAGGGAATTTGTGGCTCCTCTCAGATTCCAGAACTTTCTGTCACCATAATGTGAGGAAAATGTGTTTTTTTAGCCAAATTTTGAGCTTTGCAAAGGATTCTGGGTAACAGAACCTGGTCAGAGCCCCACAAGTCACCCCATCTTGGATTCCACTAGGTCTCTAGTTTCCGAAAATGCACAGGTTTGGTAAGTTTCCCTATGTGCCGGCTGAGCTAGAGGCCAAAATCTACAGGTAGGCACTTTGCAAAAAACAGCTCTGTTTTCTGTCAAAAAAAGGGTTGTGTCCACGTTGCGCTTTGGGGCATTTCCTGTCGCGGGCGCTAGGCCTACCCACACAAGTGAGGTATCATTTTTATCGGGAGACTTGAGGGAACGCTGGGTGGAAGGGAATTTGTGGCTCCTCTCAGATTCCAGAACTTTCTGTCACCATAATGTGAGGAAAATGTGTTTTTTTAGCCACATTTTGAGCTTTGCAAAGGATTCTGGGTAACAGAACATGGTCAGAGCCCCACAAGTCACCCCATCTTGGATTCCCCTAGGTCTCTAGTTTTCAAAAATGCACAGGTTGGGTAGGTTTCGCTAGGTGCCGGCTGAGCTAGAGGCCAAAATCTACAGGTAGGCACTTTGCAAAAAACACCTCTGTTTTCTTTCAAAAAATGGGATGTGTCCACGTTGCTCTTTGGGGCATTTCCTGTCGCGGGCGCTAGGCCTACCCACACAAGTGGGGTATCATTTTTATCGGGAGACTTGGGGGAACGCTCGGTAGAAGGAAATTTGTGGCTTCTCTCAGATTCCAGAACTTTCTGTCACCATAATGTGATGAAAATGTGTTTTTTTAGCCAAATTTCGAGCTTTGCAAAGGATTCTGGGTAACAGAACCTGGTCAGAGCCCCACAAGTCACCCCATCTTGGATTCCACTAGGTCTCTAGTTTTCAAAACTGCACAGGTTTGGTAGGTTTCCCTAGGTGCCGGCTGAGCTAGACGCCAAAATCTACAGGTAGGCACTTTGCAAAAAACAGCTCTGTTTTCTGTAAAAAAATGGGATGTGTCCACGTTGCGCTTTGGGGCATTTCCTGTCGCGGGCGCTAGGCCTACCCACACAAGTGAGGTATCATTTTTATTGGGAGACTTGGGGGAATGCTGGGTGGAAGGAAATGTGTGGCTCCTCTCAGATTCCAGAACTTTCTGCCACCATAATGTGAGGAAAATTTGTTTTTTTAGCCAAATTTTGAGCTTTGCAAAGGATTCTGGGTAACAGAACCTGGTCAGAGCCCCACAAGTCACCCCATCTTGGATTCCACTAGGTCTCTAGTTTTCGAAAATGCACAGGTTTGGTAGGTTTCCCTAGGTGCCGGCTGAGCTAGAGGCCAAAATCTACAGGTAGGCACTTTGCAAAAAACACCTTTGTTTTCTTTTAAAAAATGGGATGTGTCCACGTTGCGCTTTGGGGCATTTCCTGTCGCCGGCGCTAGGCCTACCCACACAAGTGGGGTATCATTTTGATCGGGAGACTTGGGGGAACGCTGGGTGGAAAGAAATTTGTGGCTTCTCTCAGATTCCAGAACTTTCTGTCACCATAATGTGATGAAAATGTGTTTTTTTAGCCAAATTTTGAGCTTTGCAAAGGATTCTGGGTAACAGAACCTGGTCAGAGCCCCACAAGTCACCCCATCTTGGATTCCCCTAGGTCTCTAGTTTTCAAAAATGCACAGGTTGGGTAGGTTTCCCTAGGTGCCGGCTGAGCTAGAGGCCAGAATCTACAGGTAGGCACTTTGCAAAAAACACCTCTGTTTTCTTTAAAAAAATGGGATGTGTCCATGTTGCGCTTTGGGGCATTTTCTGTCGGGGGCGCTAGGCCTACCCACACAAGTGGGGTATCATTTTTATCGGGAGACTTGGGGGAACGCTGCGTGGATGGAAATTTGTGGCTCCTCTCAGATTCCAGAACTTTCTGTCACCATAATGTGAGGAAAATGTGTTTTTTTAGCCAAATCTTGAGCTTTGCAAAGGATTCTGGGTAACAGAACCTGGTCAGAGTCCCACAAGTCACCCCATCTTGGATTCCCCTATGTCTCTAGTTTTCAAAAATGCACAGGTTTGGTAGGTTTCCCTAGGTGCCGGCTGAGCTAGAGGCCAAAATCTACAGGTAGGCACTTTGCAAAAAACATCTCTGTTTTATGTCCAAAAATGGGTTGTGTCCACGTTGCGCTTTGGGGCATTTCCTGTTGCGGGCGCTAGGCCTACCCACACAAGTGAGGTATCATTTTTATCGGGAGACTTGAGGGAACGCTGGGTGGAAGGGAATTTGTGGCTCCTCTCAGATTCCAGAACTTTCTGTCACCATAATGTGAGGAAAATGTGTTTTTTTAGCCACATTTTGAGCTTTGCAAAGGATTCTGGGTAACAGAACCTGGTCAGAGCCCCACAAGTCACCCCATCTTGGATTCCCCTAGGTATCTAGTTTTCAAAACTGCACAGGTTTGGTAGGTTTCCCTAGGTGCCAGCTGAGCTAGAGGCCAAAATCTACAGGTAGGCACTTTGTAAAAAACAGCTCTGTTTTCTGTAAAAAAATGGGATGTGTCCACGTTGCGCTTTGGGGCATTTCCTGTCGCGGGCGCTAGGCCTACCCACACAAGTGAGGTATCATTTTTATCGGGAGACTTGGGGGAATGCTGGGTCGAAGGAAATGTGTGGCTCCTCTCAGATTCCAGAACTTTCTGTCACCATAATGTGAGGAAATTTTGTTCTTTTAGCCAAATTTTGAGCTTTGCAAAGGATTCTGGGTTACAGAACCTGGTCAGAGCCCCACAAGTCACCCCATCTTGGATTCCACTAGGTCTCTAGTTTTCGAAAATGCACAGGTTTGGTAAGTTTCCCTATGTGCCGGCTGAGCTAGAGGCCAAAATCTACAGGTAGGCACTTTGCAAAAAACAGCTCTGTTTTCTGTCAAAAAATGGGTTGTGTCCACGTTGCGCTTTGGGGCATTTCCTGTCGTGGGCGCTAGGCCTACCCACACAAGTGAAGTATCATTTTTATCGGGAGACTTGAGGGAACGCTGGGTGGAAGGGAATTTGTGGCTCCTCTCAGATTCCAGAACTTTCTGTCACCATAATGTGAGGAAAATGTGTTTTTTTAGCCAAATTTTGAGCTTTGCAAAGGATTCTGGGTAACAGAACCTGGTCAGAGACCCACAAGTCACCCCATCTTGGATTCCACTAGGTCTCTAGTTTTCGAAAATGCACAGGTTTGGTAAGTTTCCCTATGTGCCGGCTGAGCTAGAGGCCAAAATCTACAGGTAGGCACTTTGCAAAAAACAGCTCTGTTTTCTGTAAAAAAATGGGATGTGTCCACGTTGCGCTTTGGGGCATTTCCTGTCGCGGGCGCTATGCCTACCCACACAAGTGAGGTATCATTTTTATCGGGAGACTTAGGGGAATGCTGGGTGGAAGGAAATGTGTGGCTCCTCTAAGATTCCAGAACTTTCTGTCACCATAATGTGATGAAAATGTGTTTTTTTAGCCAAATTTTGAGCTTTGCAAAGGATTCTGGGTAACAGAACCTGGTCAGAGCCCCACAAGTCACCCCATCTTGGATTCCCCTAGGTCTCTAGTTTTCAAAAATGCACAGGTTGGGTAGGTTTCCCTAGGTGCCGGCTGAGCTAGAGGCCAGAATCTACAGGTAGGCACTTTGCAAAAAACACCTCTGTTTTCTTTAAAAAAATGGGATGTGTCCATGTTGCGCTTTGGGGCATTTTCTGTCGGGGGCGCTAGGCCTACCCACACAAGTGGGGTATCATTTTTATCGGGAGACTTGGGGGAACGCTGCGTGGATGGAAATTTGTGGCTCCTCTCAGATTCCAGAACTTTCTGTCACCATAATGTGAGGAAAATGTGTTTTTTTAGCCAAATCTTGAGCTTTGCAAAGGATTCTGGGTAACAGAACCTGGTCAGAGTCCCACAAGTCACCCCATCTTGGATTCCCCTATGTCTCTAGTTTTCAAAAATGCACAGGTTTGGTAGGTTTCCCTAGGTGCCGGCTGAGCTAGAGGCCAAAATCTACAGGTAGGCACTTTGCAAAAAACATCTCTGTTTTATGTCCAAAAATGGGTTGTGTCCACGTTGCGCTTTGGGGCATTTCCTGTTGCGGGCGCTAGGCCTACCCACACAAGTGAGGTATCATTTTTATCGGGAGACTTGAGGGAACGCTGGGTGGAAGGGAATTTGTGGCTCCTCTCAGATTCCAGAACTTTCTGTCACCATAATGTGAGGAAAATGTGTTTTTTTAGCCACATTTTGAGCTTTGCAAAGGATTCTGGGTAACAGAACCTGGTCAGAGCCCCACAAGTCACCCCATCTTGGATTCCCCTAGGTATCTAGTTTTCAAAACTGCACAGGTTTGGTAGGTTTCCCTAGGTGCCAGCTGAGCTAGAGGCCAAAATCTACAGGTAGGCACTTTGTAAAAAACAGCTCTGTTTTCTGTAAAAAAATGGGATGTGTCCACGTTGCGCTTTGGGGCATTTCCTGTCGCGGGCGCTAGGCCTACCCACACAAGTGAGGTATCATTTTTATCGGGAGACTTGGGGGAATGCTGGGTCGAAGGAAATGTGTGGCTCCTCTCAGATTCCAGAACTTTCTGTCACCATAATGTGAGGAAATTTTGTTCTTTTAGCCAAATTTTGAGCTTTGCAAAGGATTCTGGGTTACAGAACCTGGTCAGAGCCCCACAAGTCACCCCATCTTGGATTCCACTAGGTCTCTAGTTTTCGAAAATGCACAGGTTTGGTAAGTTTCCCTATGTGCCGGCTGAGCTAGAGGCCAAAATCTACAGGTAGGCACTTTGCAAAAAACAGCTCTGTTTTCTGTCAAAAAATGGGTTGTGTCCACGTTGCGCTTTGGGGCATTTCCTGTCGTGGGCGCTAGGCCTACCCACACAAGTGAAGTATCATTTTTATCGGGAGACTTGAGGGAACGCTGGGTGGAAGGGAATTTGTGGCTCCTCTCAGATTCCAGAACTTTCTGTCACCATAATGTGAGGAAAATGTGTTTTTTTAGCCAAATTTTGAGCTTTGCAAAGGATTCTGGGTAACAGAACCTGGTCAGAGACCCACAAGTCACCCCATCTTGGATTCCACTAGGTCTCTAGTTTTCGAAAATGCACAGGTTTGGTAAGTTTCCCTATGTGCCGGCTGAGCTAGAGGCCAAAATCTACAGGTAGGCACTTTGCAAAAAACAGCTCTGTTTTCTGTAAAAAAATGGGATGTGTCCACGTTGCGCTTTGGGGCATTTCCTGTCGCGGGCGCTATGCCTACCCACACAAGTGAGGTATCATTTTTATCGGGAGACTTAGGGGAATGCTGGGTGGAAGGAAATGTGTGGCTCCTCTAAGATTCCAGAACTTTCTGTCACCATAATGTGAGGAAAACTTGTTTTTTTATCCAAATTTTGAGCTTTGCAAAGGATTCTGGGTAACAGAACCTGGTCAGAGCCCCACAAGTCACCCCATCTTGGATTCCACTAGGTCTCTAGTTTCCGAAAATGCACAGGTTTGGTAAGTTTCCCTATGTGCCGGCTGAGCTAGAGGCCAAAATCTACAGGTAGGCACTTTGCAAAAAACAGCTCTGTTTTCTGTCAAAAAAAGGGTTGTGTCCACGTTGCGCTTTGGGGCATTTCCTGTCGCGGGTGCTAGGCCTACCCACACAAGTGAGGTATCATTTTTATCGGGAGACTTGAGGGAACGCTGGGTGGAAGGGAATTTGTGGCTCCTCTCAGATTCCAGAACTTTCTGTCACCATAATGTGAGGAAAATGTGTTTTTTTAGCCTCATTTTGAGCTTTGCAAAGGATTCTGGGTAACAGAACATGGTCAGAGCCCCACAAGTCACCCCATCTTGGATTCCCCTAGGTCTCTAGTTTTCAAAAATGCACAGGTTGGGTAGGTTTCGCTAGGTGCCGGCTGAGCTAGAGGCCAAAATCTACAGGTAGGCACTTTGCAAAAAACACCTCTGTTTTCTTTCAAAAAATGGGATGTGTCCACGTTGCTCTTTGGGGCATTTCCTGTCGCGGGCGCTAGGCCTACCCACACAAGTGGGGTATCATTTTTATCGGGAGACTTGGGGGAACGCTCGGTAGAAGGAAATTTGTGGCTTCTCTCAGATTCCAGAACTTTCTGTCACCATAATGTGATGAAAATGTGTTTTTTTAGCCAAATTTCGAGCTTTGCAAAGGATTCTGGGTAACAGAACCTGGTCAGAGCCCCACAAGTCACCCCATCTTGGATTCCCCTAGGTCTCTAGTTTTCAAAACTGCACAGGTTTGGTAGGTTTCCCTAGGTGCCGGCTGAGCTAGAGGCCAAAATCTACAGGTAGGCACTTTGCAAAAAACAGCTCTGTTTTCTGTAAAAAAATGGGATGTGTCCACGTTGCGCTTTGGGGCATTTCCTGTCGCGGGCGCTAGGCCTACCCACACAAGTGAGGTATAATTTTTATTGGGAGACTTGGGGGAATGCTGGGTGGAAGGAAATGTGTGGCTCCTCTCAGATTCCAGAACTTTCTGCCACCATAATGTGAGGAAAATTTGTTTTTTTAGCCAAATTTTGAGCTTTGCAAAGGATTCTGGGTAACAGAACCTGGTCAGAGCCCCACAAGTCACCCCATCTTGGATTCCACTAGGTCTCTAGTTTTCGAAAATGCACAGGTTTGGTAGGTTTCCCTAGGTGCCGGCTGAGCTAGAGGCCAAAATCTACAGGTAGGCACTTTGCAAAAAATACCTTTGTTTTCTTTCAAAAAATGGGATGTGTCCACGTTGCGCTTTGGGGCATTTCCTGTCGCCGGCGCTAGGCCTACCCACACAAGTGGGGTATCATTTTGATCGGGAGACTTGGGGGAACGCTGGGTGGAAGGAAATTTGTGGCTTCTCTCAGATTCCAGAACTTTCTGTCACCATAATGTGATGAAAATGTGTTTTTTTAGCCAAATTTTGAGCTTTGCAAAGGATTCTGGGTAACAGAACCTGGTCAGAGCCCCACAAGTCACCCCATCTTGGATTCCCCTAGGTCTCTAGTTTTCAAAAATGCACAGGTTGGGTAGGTTTCCCTAGGTGCCGGCTGAGCTAGAGGCCAGAATCTACAGGTAGGCACTTTGCAAAAAAAACCTCTGTTTTCTTTAAAAAAATGGGATGTGTCCACGTTGCTCTTTGGGGCATTTCCTGTCGCGGGCGCTAGGCCTACCCACACAAGTGGGGTATCATTTTTATCGGGAGACTTGGGGGAACGCTCGGTAGAAGGAAATTTGTGGCTTCTCTCAGATTCCAGAACTTTCTGTCACCATAATGTGATGAAAATGTGTTTTTTTAGCCAAATTTCGAGCTTTGCAAAGGATTCTGGGTAACAGAACCTGGTCAGAGCCCCACAAGTCACCCCATCTTGGATTCCCCTAGGTCTCTAGTTTTCAAAACTGCACAGGTTTGGTAGGTTTCCCTAGGTGCCGGCTGAGCTAGAGGCCAAAATCTACAGGTAGGCACTTTGCAAAAAACAGCTCTGTTTTCTGTAAAAAAATGGGATGTGTCCACGTTGCGCTTTGGGGCATTTCCTGTCGCGGGCGCTAGGCCTACCCACACAAGTGAGGTATAATTTTTATTGGGAGACTTGGGGGAATGCTGGGTGGAAGGAAATGTGTGGCTCCTCTCAGATTCCAGAACTTTCTGCCACCATAATGTGAGGAAAATTTGTTTTTTTAGCCAAATTTTGAGCTTTGCAAAGGATTCTGGGTAACAGAACCTGGTCAGAGCCCCACAAGTCACCCCATCTTGGATTCCACTAGGTCTCTAGTTTTCGAAAATGCACAGGTTTGGTAGGTTTCCCTAGGTGCCGGCTGAGCTAGAGGCCAAAATCTACAGGTAGGCACTTTGCAAAAAATACCTTTGTTTTCTTTCAAAAAATGGGATGTGTCCACGTTGCGCTTTGGGGCATTTCCTGTCGCCGGCGCTAGGCCTACCCACACAAGTGGGGTATCATTTTGATCGGGAGACTTGGGGGAACGCTGGGTGGAAGGAAATTTGTGGCTTCTCTCAGATTCCAGAACTTTCTGTCACCATAATGTGATGAAAATGTGTTTTTTTAGCCAAATTTTGAGCTTTGCAAAGGATTCTGGGTAACAGAACCTGGTCAGAGCCCCACAAGTCACCCCATCTTGGATTCCCCTAGGTCTCTAGTTTTCAAAAATGCACAGGTTGGGTAGGTTTCCCTAGGTGCCGGCTGAGCTAGAGGCCAGAATCTACAGGTAGGCACTTTGCAAAAAACACCTCTGTTTTCTTTAAAAAAATGGGATGTGTCCATGTTGCGCTTTGGGGCATTTTCTGTCGGGGGCGCTAGGCCTACCCACACAAGTGGGGTATCATTTTTATCGGGAGACTTGGGGGAACGCTGCGTGGATGGAAATTTGTGGCTCCTCTCAGATTCCAGAACTTTCTGTCACCATAATGTGAGGAAAATGTGTTTTTTTAGCCAAATCTTGAGCTTTGCAAAGGATTCTGGGTAACAGAACCTGGTCAGAGTCCCACAAGTCACCCCATCTTGGATTCCCCTATGTCTCTAGTTTTCAAAAATGCACAGGTTTGGTAGGTTTCCCTAGGTGCCGGCTGAGCTAGAGGCCAAAATCTACAGGTAGGCACTTTGCAAAAAACATCTCTGTTTTATGTCCAAAAATGGGTTGTGTCCACGTTGCGCTTTGGGGCATTTCCTTTTGCGGGCGCTAGGCCTACCCACACAAGTGAGGTATCATTTTTATCGGGAGACTTGAGGGAACGCTGGGTGGAAGGGAATTTGTGGCTCCTCTCAGATTCCAGAACTTTCTGTCACCATAATGTGAGGAAAATGTGTTTTTTTAGCCACATTTTGAGCTTTGCAAAGGATTCTGGGTAACAGAATCTGGTCAGAGTCCCACAAGTCACCCCATCTTGGATTCCCCTATGTCTCTAGTTTTCAAAAATGCACAGGTTTGGTAGGTTTCCCTAGGTGCCGGCTGAGCTAGAGGCCAAAATCTACAGGTAGGCACTTTGCAAAAAACATCTCTGTTTTATGTCCAAAAATGGGTTGTGTCCACGTTGCGCTTTGGGGCATTTCCTGTTGCGGGCGCTTCGCCTACCCACACAAGTGAGGTATCATTTTTATCGGGAGACTTGAGGGAACGCTGGGTGGAAGGGAATTTGTGGCTCCTCTCAGATTCCAGAACTTTCTGTCACCATAATGTGAGGAAAATGTGTTTTTTTAGCCACATTTTGAGCTTTGCAAAGGATTCTGGGTAACAGAACCTGGTCAGAGCCCCACAAGTCACCCCATCTTGGATTCCCCTAGGTCTCTAGTTTTCAAAAATGCACAGGTTTGGTAGGTTTCCCTAGGTGCCGGCTGAGCTAGAGGCCAAAATCTACAGGTAGGCACTTTGCAAAAAACATCTCTGTTTTATGTCCAAAAATGGGTTGTGTCCACTTTTCGCTTTGGGGCATTTCCTGTCGCGGGCGCTAGGCCTACCCACACAAGTGAGGTATCATTTTTATCGGGAGACTTAGGGGAATGCTGGGTGGAAGGAAATGTGTGGCTCCTCTCAGATTCCAGAACTTTCTGTCACCATAATGTGAGGAAAATTTGTTTTTTTAGCCAAATTTTGAGCTTTGCAAAGGATTCTGGGTAACAGAACCTGGTCAGAGCCCCACAAGTCACCCCATCTTGGATTCCACTAGGTCTCTAGTTTCCGAAAATGCACAGGTTTGGTAAGTTTCCCTATGTGCCGGCTGAGCTAGAGGCCAAAATCTACAGGTAGGCACTTTGCAAAAAACAGCTCTGTTTTCTGTCAAAAAATGGGTTGTGTCCACGTTGCGCTTTGGGGCATTTCCTGTCGCGGGCGCTAGGCCTACCCACACAAGTGAGGTATCATTTTTAACGGGAGACTTGAGTGAACGCTGGGTGGAAGGGAATTTGTGGCTCCTCTCAGATTCCAGAAATTTCTGTCACCATAATGTGAGGAAAATGTGTTTTTTTAGCCAAATTTTTAGCTTTGCAAAGGATTCTGGGTAACAGAACCTGGTCAGAGTCCCACAAGTCACCCCATCTTGGATTCCCCTAGGTCTCTAGTTTTCAAAACTGCACAGGTTTGGTAGGTTTCCCTAGGTGCCGGCTGAGCTAGAGGCCAAAATCTACAGGTAGGCACTTTGCAAAAAACAGCTCTGTTTTCTGTAAAAAAATGGGATGTGTCCACGTTGCGCTTTGGGGCATTTCCTGTCGCGGGCGCTATGCCTACCCACACAAGTGAGGTATAATTTTTAACGGGAGACTTGGGGGAATGCTGGGTGGAAGGAAATGTGTGGCTCCTCTCAGATTCCAGAACTTTCTGTCACCATAATGTGAGGAAAATTTGTTTTTTTAGCCAAATTTTGAGCTTTGCAAAGGATTTTGGGTAACAGAACCTGGTCAGAGCCCCACAAGTCACCCCATCTTGGATTCCACTAGGTCTCTAGTTTTCGAAAATGCACAGGTTTGGTAAGTTTCCCTATGTGCCGGCTGAGCTAGAGGCCAAAATCTACAGGTAGGCACTTTGTAAAAAACAGCTCTGTTTTCTGTCAAAAAATGGGTTGTGTCCACGTTGCGCTTTGGGGCATTTCCTGTTGCGGGCGCTAGGCCTACCCACACAAGTGAGGTATCATTTTTATCGGGAGACTTGAGGGAACGCTGGGTGGAAGGGAATTTGTGGCTCCTCTCAGATTCCAGAACTTTCTGTCACCATAATGTGAGGAAAATGTGTTTTTTTAGCCAAATTTTGAGCTTTGTAAAGGATTCTGGGTAACAGAACGTGGTCAGAGCCCCACAAGTCACCCTATCTTGGATTCCACTAGGTCTCTAGTTTTCGAAAATGCACAGGTTTGGTAGGTTTCCCTAGGTGCCGGCTGAGCTAGAGGCCAAAATCTACAGGTAGGCACTTTGCAAAAAACACCTTTGTTTTCTTTCAAAAAATGGGATGTGTCCACGTTGCGCTTTGGGGCATTTCCTGTCGGGGGCGTTAGGCCTACCCACACAAGTGGGGTATCATTTTTATCGGGAGACTTGGGGGAACGCTGCGTGGATGGAAATTTGTGGCTCCTCTCAGATTCCAGAACTTTCTGTCACCATAATGTGAGGAAAATGTGTTTTTTTAGCCAAATTTTGAGCTTTGCAAAGGATTCTGGGTAACAGAACCTGGTCAGAGCCCCACAAGTCACCCCATCTTGGATTCCCCTAGGTCTCTAGTTTTCAAAAATGCACAGGTTTGGTAGGTTTCCCTAGGTGCCGGCTGAGCTAGAGGCCAAAATCTACAGATAGGCACTTTGCAAAAAACAGCTCTATTTTCGGTCAAAAAATGGGTTGTGTCCACGTTGCGCTTTGGGGCATTCCCTGAAGCGGGCGCTAGGGCTACCCTCACAAGTGAGGTATCATTTTTATCAGGAGACTTGGGGGAACGCTGGGTGGATGGAAATTTGTGGCTCCTCTCAGATTCCAGAACTTTCTGTCACCATAATGTGATGAAAATGTGTTTTTGTAAGCCAAATTTTGAGCTTTGCAAAGGATTCTGGGTAACAGAACCTAGTCAGAGCCCCACAAGTCACCCCATCTTGGATTCCACTAGGTCTCTAGTTTTCGAAAATGCACAGGTTTGGTAGGTTTCCCTAGGTGCCGGCTGAGCTAGAGGCCAAATTCTACAGGTAGGCACTTTGCAAAAAACACCTTTGTTTTCTTTAAAAAAAATGGGATGTGTCCACGTTGCGCTTTGGGGCATTTCCTGTCGCGGGCGCTAGGCCTACCCACACAAGTGGGGTATCATTTTCATCGGGAGACTTGGGGGAACGCTGGGTGGAAGGAAATTTGTGGCTTCTCTCAGATTCCAGAACTTTCTGTCACCATAATGTGATGAAACTGTGTTTTTTTAGCCAAATTTTGAGCTTTGCAAAGGATTCTGGGTAACAGAACCTGGTCAGAGCCCCACAGGTCACCCCATCTTGGATTCCCATAGGTCTCTAGTTTTCAAAAATGCACAGTTTGGGTAGGTTTCCCTATGTGCCGGCTGAGCTAGAGGCCAAAATCTACAGGTAGGCACTTTGCAAAAAACATCTCTGTTTTATGTCCAAAAATGGGTTGTGTCCACGTTGCGCTTTGGGGCATTTCCTGTTGCGGGCGCTAGGCCTACCCACACAAGTGAGGTATCATTTTTATCGGGAGACTTGAGGGAACGCTGGGTGGAAGGGAATTTGTGGCTCCTCTCAGATTCCAGAACTTTCTGTCACCATAATGTGAGGAAAATGTGTTTTTTTAGCCACATTTTGAGCTTTGCAAAGGATTCTGGGTAACAGAACCTGGTCAGAGCCCCACAAGTCACCCCATCTTGGATTCCCCTAGGTCTCTAGTTTTCAAAAATGCACAGGTTTGGTAGGTTTCCCTAGGTGCCGGCTGAGCTAGAGGCCAAAATCTACAGGTAGGCACTTTGCAAAAAACATCTCTGTTTTATGTCTAAAAATGGGTTGTGTCCACTTTGCGCTTTGGGGCATTTCCTGTCGCGGGCGCTAGGCCTACCCACACAAGTGAGGTATCATTTTTATCGGGAGACTTAGGGGAATGCTGGGTGGAAGGAAATGTGTGGCTCCTCTCCGATTCCAGAACTTTCTGTCACCATAATGTGAGGAAAATTTGTTTTTTTAGCCAAATTTTGAGCTTTGCAAAGGTTTCTGGGTAACAGAACCTGGTCAGAGCCCCACAAGTCACCCCATCTTGGATTCCACTAGGTCTCTAGTTTCCGAAAATGCACAGGTTTGGTAAGTTTCCCTATGTGCCGGCTGAGCTAGAGGCCAAAATCTACAGGTAGGCACTTTGCAAAAAACAGCTCTGTTTTCTGTCAAAAAATGGGTTGTGTCCACGTTGCGCTTTGGGGCATTTCCTGTCGCGGGCGCTAGGCCTACACACACAAGTGAGGTATCATTTTTAACGGGAGACTTGAGTGAACGCTGGGTGGAAGGGAATTTGTGGCTCCTATCAGATTCCAGAAATTTCTGTCACCATAATGTGAGGAAAATGTGTTTTTTTAGCCAAATTTTTAGCTTTGCAAAGGATTCTGGGTAACAGAACCTGGTCAGAGCCCCACAAGTCACCCCATCTTGGATTCCCCTAGGTCTCTAGTTTTCAAAACTGCACAGGTTTGGTAGGTTTCCCTAGGTGCCGGCTGAGCTAGAGGCCAAAATCTACAGGTAGGCACTTTGCAAAAAACAGCTCTGTTTTCTGTAAAAAAATGGGATGTGTCCACGTTGCGCTTTGGGGCATTTCCTGTCGCGGGCGCTATGCCTACCCACACAAGTGAGGTATAATTTTTAACGGGAGACTTGGGGGAATGCTGGGTGGAAGGAAATGTGTGGCTCCTCTCAGATTCCAGAACTTTCTGTCACCATAATGTGAGGAAAATTTGTTTTTTTAGCCAAATTTTGAGCTTTGCAAAGGATTTTGGGTAACAGAACCTGGTCAGAGCCCCACAAGTCACCCCATCTTGGATTCCACTAGGTCTCTAGTTTTCGAAAATGCACAGGTTTGGTAAGTTTCCCTATGTGCCGGCTGAGCTAGAGGCCAAAATCTACAGGTAGGCACTTTGTAAAAAACAGCTCTGTTTTCTGTCAAAAAATGGGTTGTGTCCACGTTGCGCTTTGGGGCATTTCCTGTTGCGGGCGCTAGGCCTACCCACACAAGTGAGGTATCATTTTTATCGGGAGACTTGGGGGAACGCTGCGTGGATGGAAATTTGTGGCTCCTCTCAGATTCCAGAACTTTCTGTCACCATAATGTGAGGAAAATGTGTTTTTTTAGCCAAATTTTGAGCTTTGCCAAGGATTCTGGGTAACAGAACCTGGTCAGAGCCCCACAAGTCACCCCATCTTGGATTCCCCTAGGTCTCTAGTTTTCAAAAATGCACAGGTTTGGTAGGTTTCCCTAGGTGCTGGCTGAGCTAGAGGCCAAAATCTACAGATAGGCACTTTGCAAAAAACAGCTCTTTTTTCGGTCAAAAAATGGGTTGTGTCCACGTTGCGCTTTGGGGCATTCCCTGAAGCGGGCGCTAGGGCTACCCTCACAAGTGAGGTATCATTTTTATCGGGAGACTTGGGGGAACGCTGGGTGGATGGAAATTTGTGGCTCCTCTCAGATTCCAGAACTTTCTGTCACCATAATGTGATGAAAATGTGTTTTTTTAAGCCAAATTTTGAGCTTTGCAAAGGATTCTGGGTAACAGAACCTAGTCAGAGCCCCACAAGTCACCCCATCTTGGATTCCACTAGGTCTCTAGTTTTCGAAAATGCACAGGTTTGGTAGGTTTCCCTAGGTGCCGGCTGAGCTAGAGGCCAAAATCTACAGGTAGGCACTTTGCAAAAAACACCTTTGTTTTCTTTAAAAAAATGGGATGTGTCCACGTTGCGCTTTGGGGCATTTCCTGTCGCGGGCGCTAGGCCTACCCACACAAGTGGGGTATCATTTTCATCGGGAGACTTGGGGGAACGCTGGGTGGAAGGAAATTTGTGGCTTCTCTCAGATTCCAGAACTTTCTGTCACCATAATGTGATGAAACTGTGTTTTTTTAGCCAAATTTTGAGCTTTGCAAAGGATTCTGGGTAACAGAACCTGGTCAGAGCCCCACAGGTCACCCCATCTTGGATTCCCATAGGTCTCTAGTTTTCAAAAATGCACAGGTTGGGTAGGTTTCCCTATGTGCCGGCTGAGCTAGAGGCCAAAATCTACAGGTAGGCACTTTGCAAAAAGCACCTCTGTTTTCTTTAAAAAAATGGGATGTGTCCACGTTGCGCTTTGGGGCATTTTCTGTCGGGGGCGCTAGGCCTACCCACACAAGTGAGGTATCATTTTTATCAGGAGACTTGGGGGAACGCTGCGTGGATGGAAATTTGTGGCTCCTCTCAGATTCCAGAACTTTCTGTCACCATAATTTGAGGAAAATTTTTTTTTTGAGCCAAATCTTGAGCTTTGCAAAGGATTCTGGGTAACAGAACCTGGTCAGAGTCCCACAAGTCACCCCATCTTGGATTCCCCTAGGTCTCTAGTTTTCAAAAATGCACAGGTTTGGTAGGTTTCCCTAGGTGCCGGCTGAGCTAGAGGCCAAAATCTACAGGTAGGCACTTTGCAAAAAACACCTCTTATTTCTTTAAAAAAATGGGATGTGTCCACGTTGCGCTTTGGGGCATTTTCTGTCGGGGGCGCTAGGCCTACCCACACAAGTGGGGTATCATTTTATTGGGAGACTTGGGGGAACGCTGCGTGGCTGGAAATTTGTGGCTCCTCTCAGATTCCAGAACTTTCTGTCACCATAATGTGAGGAAAATGTGTTTTTTTAGCCAAATCTTGAGCTTTTCAAAGGATTCTGGGTAACAGAACCTGGTCAGAGTCCCACAAGTCACCCCATCTTGGATTCCCCTATGTCTCTAGTTTTCAAAAATGCACAGGTTTGGTAGGTTTCCCTAGGTGCCGGCTGAGCTAGAGGCCAAAATCTACAGGTAGGCACTTTGCAAAAAACAGCTCGGTTTTATGTCCAAAAATGGGTTGTGTCCACGTTGCTCTTTGGGGCATTTCCTGTTGCGGGCGCTAGGCCTACCCACTCAAGTGAGGTATCATTTTTATCGGGAGACTTGAGGGAACGCTGGATGGAAGGGAATTTGTGGCTCCTCTCAGATTCCAGAACTTTCTGTCACCATAATGTGAGGAAAATGTGTTTTTTTAGCCACATTTTGAGCTTTGCAAAGGATTCTGGGTAACAGAACCTGGTCAGAGCCCCACAAGTCACCCCATCTTGGATTCCCCTACGTCTCTAGTTTTCAAAAATGCACAGGTTTGGTAGGTTTCCCTAGGTGCCGGCTGAGCTAGAGGCCAAAATCTACAGGTAGGCACTTTGCAAAAAACACCTCTGTTTTCTTTAAAAAGATGGGATGTGTCCACGTTGCGCTTTGGGGTATTTACTGTCGCGGGCGCTAGGCCTACCCACACAAGTGAGGTATCATTTTTATCGGGAGACTTGGGGGAACGCTGGGTGGAAGGAAATTTGTGGCTCCTCTCAGATTCCAGAACTTTCTGTCACCATAATGTGAGGAAAATGTGTTTTTTTAGCCACATTTTGAGCTTTGCAAAGGATTCTGGGTAACAGAACCTGGTCAGAGCCCCACAAGTCACCCCATCTTGGATTCCCCTAGGTCTCTAGTTTTAAAAACATGCACAGGTTTGGTAGGTTTCCCTAGGTGCCGGCTGAGCTAGAGGCCAAAATCTACAGATAGGCACTTTGCAAAAAACAGCTCTATTTTCTGTCAAAAAATGGGTTGTGTCCACGTTGCGCTTTGGGGCATTCCCTGAAGCGGGCGCTAGGGCTACCCACACAAGTGAGGTATCATTTTTATCGGGAGACTTGGGGGAACGCTGGGTGGATGGAAATTTGTGGCTCCTCTCAGATTCCAGAACTTTCTGTCACCATAATGTGATGAAAATGTGTTTTTTTAGCCAAATTTTGAGCTTTGCAAAGGATTCTGGTTAACAGAACCTGTTCAGAGCCCCACAAGTCACCCCATCTTGGATTCCCCTAGGTCTCTAGTTTTCAAAAATGCACAGGTTGGGTAGGTTTCCCTATGTGCCGGCTGAGCTAGAGGCCAAAATCTACAGGTAGGCACTTTGCAAAAAACACCTCTGTTTTCTTTAAAAAAATGGGATGTGTCCACGTTGCGCTTTGGGGCATTTTCTGTCGGGGGCGCTAGGCCTACCCACACAAGTGAGGTATCATTTTTATCGGGAGACTTGGGGGAACGCTGCGTGGATGGAAATTTGTGGCTCCTCTCAGATTCCAGAACTTTCTGTCACCATAATGTGAGGAAAATATGTTTTTTTAGCCAAATCTTGAGCTTTGCAAAGGATTCTGGGTAACAGAACCTGGTCAGAGTCCCACAAGTCACCCCATCTTGGATTCCCCTAGGTCTCTAGTTTTCAAAAATGCACAGGTTTGGTAGGTTTCCCTAGGTGCCGGCTGAGCTAGAGGCCAAAATCTACAGGTAGGCACTTTGCAAAAAACAGCTCTGTTTTATGTCAAAAAATGGGTTGTGTCCACGTTGCGCTTTGGGGCATTTCCTGTCGCGGGCGCTAGGCCTACCCACACAAGTGAGGTATCATTTTTATCTGGAGACTTGGGGGAACGCTGCGTGGATGGAAATTTGTAGCTCCTCTCAGATTCCAGAACTTTATGTCACCATAATGTGAGGAAAATGTGTTTTTTTAGCCAAATTTTGAGCTTTGCAAAGGATTCTGTTTAACAGAACCTGGTCAGAGCCCCACAAGTCACCCCATCTTGAATTCCCCTAGGTCTCTAGTTTTAAAAAATGCACAGGTTTGGTAGGTTTCCATAGGTGCCGGCTGAGCTAGAGGCCAAAATCTACAGATAGACACTTTGCAAAAAACAGCTCTGTTTTCTGTCAAAAAATGGGTTGTGTCCACGTAGCGCTTTGGGGGATTTCCTGTCGCGGGCGCTAGGGCTACCCACACAAGTGAGGTATCATTTTTATCGGGAGACTTGGGGGAACGCTGCGTGGAATAACATTTGTGGCTCCTCTCAGATTCCAGAACTTTCTGTCACCATAATGTGAGGAAAATTTGTTTTTTTAGCCAGATTTTGACCTTTGCAAAGGATTCTGTGTAACAGAACCTGGTCAGAACCCCACAAGTCACCCCATCTTGGATTCCCCTAGGTCTCTAGATTTCCAAAATGCACAGGTTTGGTAGGTTTCCCTAGGTGCCGGCTGAGCTAGACTCCAAAATCTACAGGTAGGCACTTTGCAAAAAACAGCTCTGTTTTCTGTCTAAAAATGGGTTGTGTCCACGTTGCGCTTTGGGGCATTTCCTGTCGGGGGCGCTATGCCTACCCATACAAGTGAGGTATCATTTTGTATCGGGAGACTTGGGGGAACGCTGGGTGGAAGGGAATTCGTGGCTCCTCTCAGATTCCAGAACTTTCTGTCACCATAATGTGAGGAAAATGTTTTTTTTTAGCCAAATTTTGAGCTTTGTAAAGGATTCTGGGGAACAGAACCTGGTCAGAGCCCCACAAGTCACCCCATCTTGGATTCCCCTAGGTCTTTAGATTTAAAAAATGCACAGGTTTGGTAGGTTTCCCTAGGTGCTGGCTGAGCTAGAGGCCAAAATCTACTACTTTGCAAAAACAGCTCTGTTTTCTGTCAAAAAATGGGTTGTGTCCACGTTGCGCTTTGGGGCATTTCCTGTCGCGGGCGCTAGGCCTACCCACACAAGTGAGGTATCATTATAATCGGGAGACTTGGGGGAACGCTGGGTGGAAGGAAATTTGTGGCTTCTCTCAAATTCCAGAACTTTCTGTCACCATAATGTGATGAAAATTTGTTTTTTTAGCCAAATTTTGAGCTTTGCAAAGGATTCTGGGTAACAGAACCTGGTCAGAGCCCCACAAGTCACCCCATCTTGGATTCCCCTATGTCTCTAGTTTTCAAAAATGCACAGGTTGGGTAGGTTTCCCTAGGTGCCGGCTGAGCTAGAGGCCAAAATCTACAGGTAGGCACTTTGCAAAAAACACCTCTGTTTTCTTTAAAAAAATGGGATGTGTCCACGTTGCGCTTTGGGGCATTTTCTGCCAGGGGCGCTAGGCCTACCCACACAAGTGAGGTATCATTTTTATCGGGAGACTTGGGGGAACGCTGCGTGGATGGAAATTTGTGGCTCCTCTCAGATTCCAGAACTTTCTGTCACAATAATGTGAGGAAAATGTGTTTTTTTAGCCAAATCTTGAGCTTTGCAAAGGATTCTGGGTAACAGAACCTGGTCAGAGTCCCACAAGTCACCCCATCTTGGATTCCCCTAGGTCTCTAGTTTTGGAAAATGCACAGGTTTGGTAGGTTTCCCTAGGTGCCGGCTGAGCTAGAGGCCAAAATCTACAGGTAGGCACTTTGCAAAAAACACCTTTGTTTTCTTTAAAAAAATGGGATGTGTCCACGTTGCGCTTTGGGGCATTTCCTGTCGCGGGCGCTAGGCCTACCCACACAAGTGGGGTATCATTTTTATCGGGAGACTTGGGGGAACGCTGGGTGGAAGGAAATTTGTGGCTTCTCTCAGATTCCAGAACTTTCTGTCACCATAGTGTGATGAAACTGTGTTTTTTTAGCCAAATTTTGAGCTTTGCAAAGGATTCTGGGTAACAGAACCTGGTCAGAGCCCCACAGGTCACCCCATCTTCGATTCCCCTAGGTCTCTAGTTTTCAAAAATGCACAGGTTTGGTAGGTTTCCCTAGGTGCTGGCTGAGCTAGAGGCCAAAATCTACAACTTTGCAAAAAAACAGCTCTGTTTTCTGTCAAAAAATGGGTTGTGTCCACGTTGCGCTTTGGGGCATTTCCTGTCGCGGGCGCTAGGCCTACCCACACAAGTGAGGTATCATTATTATCGGGAGACTTGGGGGAACGCTGGGTGGAAGGAAATGTGTGGCTCCTCTCAGATTCCAGAACTTTCTGTCACCATAATGAGAGGAAAATGTGTTTATTTAGCCAAATCTTGAGGTTTGCAAAGGATTCTGGGTAACAGAACCTGGTCAGAGCCCCACAAGTCACCCCATCTTGGATTCCCCTAGGTTTCTAGTTTTCAAAACTGCACAGGTTTGGAAGGTTTCCCTAGGTGCCGGCTGAGCTAGAGGCCAAAATCTACAGGTAGGCACTTTGCAAAAAACAGCTCTGTTTTCTGTAAAAAAATGGGATGTGTCCACGTTGCGCTTTGGGGCATTTCCTGTCGCGGGCGCTAGGCCTACCCACAGAAGTGAGGTATCATTTTTATCGGGAGACTTGGGGGAATGCTGGGTGGAAGGAAATGTGTGGCTCCTCTCAGATTCCAGAACTTTCTGTCACCATAATGTGAAGAAAATGTGTTTTTTTAGCCAAATTTTGAGCTTTGCAAAGGATTCTGGGTAACAGAACCTGGTCAGAGCCCCACAAGTCACCCCATCTTGGATTCCACTAGGTCTCTAGTTTTCGAAAATGCACAGGTTTGGTAGGTTTCCCTAGGTGCCGGCTGAGCTAGAGGCCAAAATCTACAGGTAGGCACTTTGCAAAAAACACCTTTGTTTTCTTTGAAAAAATGGGATGTGTCCACGTTGCGCTTTGGGGCATTTCCTGTCGCGGGCGCTAGGCCTACCCACACAAGTGGGGTATCATTTTTATCGGGAGACTTGGGGGAACGCTGGGTGGATGGAAATTTGTGGCTCCTCTCAGATTCCAGAACTTTCTGTCACCATAATGTGAGGAAAATGTGTTTTTTTAGCCAAATATTGAGCTTTGCAAAGGATTCTGGGTAACAGAACCTGGTCAGAGTCCCACAAGTCACCCCATCTTGGATTCCCCTAGGTCTCTAGTTTTCAAAAATGCACAGGTTTGGTAGATTTCCCCAGGTGCCGGCTGAGCTAGAGACCAAAATCTACAGGAAGGCACTTTGCAAAAAACAGCTCTGTTTTCTGTCAAAAAATGGGTTGTGTCCACGTTGCGCTTTGGGGCATTTCCTGTCGCGGGCGCTAGGGCTACCCACACAAGTGAGGTATCATTTTTATCTGGAGACTTGGGGGAACGCTGCGTGGATGGAAATTTGTGGCTCCTCTCAGATTCCAGAGCTTTCTGTCACCATAATGTGAGGAAAATGTGTTTTTTTAGCCAAATTTTGAGCTTTGCAAAGGATTCTGTTTAACAGAACCTGGTCAGAGCCCCACAAGTCACCCCATCTTGCATTCCCCTAGGTCTCTAGTTTTCAAAAATGCACAGGTTTGGTAGGTTTCCATAGGTGCCGGCTGAGCTAGAGGCCAAAATCTACAGATAGGCACTTTGCAAAAAACACCTCTGTTTTCTGTCAAAAAATGGGTTGTGTCCACGTTGCGCTTTGGGGGATTTCCTGTCGCGGGCGCTAGGGCTACCCACACAAGTGAGGTATCATTTTTATCGGGAGACTTGGGGGAACGCTGCGTGGAAGAAAATTTGTGGCTCCTCTCAGATTCCAGAACTTTCTGTCACCATAATGTGAGGAAAATGTGTTTTTTTAGCCAGATTTTGACCTTTGCAAAGGATTCTGTGTAACAGAACCTGGTCAGAACCCCACAAGTCACACCATCTTGGATTCCCCTAGGTCCCTAGTTTTCCAAAATGCACAGGTTTGGTAGGTTTCCCTAGGTGCCGGCTGAGCTAGACTCCAAAATCTACAGGTAGGCACTTTGCAAAAAACAGCTCTGTTTTCTGTCAAAAAATGGGTTGTATCCACGTTGCGCTTTGGGGCATTTCCTGTTGGGGGCGCTATGCCTACCCATACAAGTGAGGTATCATTTTGTATCGGGAGACTTTGGGGAACGCTGGGTGGAAGGAAATTTGTGGCTCCTCTCAGATTCCAGAACGTTCTGTCACCATAATGTGAGGAAAATGTGTTTTTTTAGCCAAATTGTGAGCTTTGTAAAGGATTCTGGGGAACAGAACCTGGTCAGAGCCCCACAAGTCACCCCATCTTGGATTCCCCTAGGTCTTTAGATTTAAAAAATGCACAGGTTTCGTAGGTTTCCCTAGGGGCTGGCTGAGCTAGAGGCCAAAATCTACTACTTTGCAAGAAACAGCTCTGTTTTCTGTAAAAAAATGGGTTGTGTCCACGTTGCGCTTTGGGGGATTTCCTGTCGCGGGCGCTAGGGCTACCCACACAAGTGAGGTATCATTTTTATCGGGAGACTTGGGGGAACGCTGCGTGGAATAACATTTGTGGCTCCTCTCAGATTCCAGAACTTTCTGTCACCATAATGTGAGGAAAATTTGTTTTTTTAGCCAGATTTTGACCTTTGCAAAGGATTCTGTGTAACAGAACCTGGTCAGAACCCCACAAGTCACCCCATCTTGGATTCCCCTAGGTCTCTAGATTTCCAAAATGCACAGGTTTGGTAGGTTTCCCTAGGTGCCGGCTGAGCTAGACTCCAAAATCCACAGGTAGGCACTTTGCAAAAAACAGCTCTGTTTTCTGTCTAAAAATGGGTTGTGTCCACGTTGCGCTTTGGGGCATTTCCTGTCGGGGGCGCTATGCCTACCCATACAAGTGAGGTATCATTTTGTATCGGGAGACTTGGGGGAACGCTGGGTGGAAGGGAATTCGTGGCTCCTCTCAGATTCCAGAACTTTCTGTCACCATAATGTGAGGAAAATGTGTTTTTTTAGCCAAATTTTGAGCTTTGTAAAGGATTCTGGGGAACAGAACCTGGTCAGAGCCCCACAAGTCACCCCATCTTGGATTCCCCTAGGTCTTTAGATTTAATAAATGCACAGGTTTGGTAGGTTTCCCTAGGTGCTGGCTGAGCTAGAGGCCAAAATCTACTACTTTGCAAAAACAGCTCTGTTTTCTGTCAAAAAATGGGTTGTGTCCACGTTGCGCTTTGGGGCATTTCCTGTCGCGGGCGCTAGGCCTACCCACACAAGTAAGGTATCATTATTATCGGGAGACTTGGGGGAACGCTGGGTGGAAGGACATTTGTGGCTTCTCTCAAATTCCAGAACTTTCTGTCACCATAATGTGATGAAAATTTGTTTTTTTAGCCAAATTTTGAGCTTTGCAAAGGATTCTGGGTAACAGAACCTGGTCAGAGCCCCACAAGTCACCCATCTTGGATTCCCCTATGTCTCTAGTTTTCAAAAATGCACAGGTTGGGTAGGTTTCCCTAGGTGCCGGCTGAGCTAGAGGCCAAAATCTACAGGTAGGCACTTTGCAAAAAACACCTCTGTTTTCTTTAAAAAAATGGGATGTCTCCACGTTGCGCTTTGGGGCATTTCCTGTCGCGGGCGCTAGGCCTACCCACACAAGTGAGGTATCATTATTATCGGGAGACTTGGGGGAACGCTGGGTGGAAGGTAATTTGTGGCTCCTCTCAGATTCCAGAACTTTCTGTCACCATAATGTGAGGAAAATGTGTTTTTTTAGCCAAATTTTGAGCTTTGCAAAGGATTCTGGGTAACAGAACCTGGTCAGAGCCCCACAAGTCACCCCATCTTGGATTCCCCTAGGTCTTTAGATTTAAAAAACTGCACAGGTTTGGTAGGTTTCCTTAGGTGCCGGTTGAGCTAGAGGCCAAAATCTACAGGTAGGCACTTTGCAAAAAACAGCTCTGTTTTCTGTCAAAAAATGGGATGTGTCCACGTTGTGCTTTGGGGCATTTCCTGTCGCGGGCGCTAGGCCTACCCACACAAGTGAGGTATCATTTTTATCGGGAGACTTGGGGGAACTCTGGGTGGAAAGAAATTTGTGCCTCCTGTCAGATTCCAAAACTTTCTGCCACAGAAATGTGAGGAACATGTGTTTTTTTAGCCACATTTTGAGGGTTGCAAAAGATTCTGGGTAACAGAACCTGGTCAGAGCCCCACAAGTCACACCCTTCTTGGATTCCCCTAGGTCCCTAGTTTTAAAAAATGCACAGGTTTGGTAGGTTTCCATAGGTGCCAGCTGAGCTAGAGGCCAAAATCTACAGATAGGCACTTTGCAAAAAACAGCTCTGTTTTCTGTCAAAAAATGGGTTGTGTCCACGTTGCACTTTGGGGCATTTCCTGTCGCGGGCGCTAGGGCTACCCACACAAGTGAGGTATGATTTTTATCGGGAGACTTGGGGGAACGCTGCGTGGATGGAAATTTGTGGCTCCTCTCAGATTCCAGAACTTTCTGTCACCATATTGTGAGGAAAATGTGTTTTTTTAGCCACATCTTGAGCTTTGCAAAGGATTCTGGGTAACAGAATCTGGTCAGAGCCCCACAAGTCACCCCATCTTGGATTCCCCTAGGTCTTTAGATTTAAAAAAATGCACAGGTTTGGTAGTTTTCCTTAGGTGCCGGTTGAGCTAGAGGCCAAAATCTACAGGTAGGCACTTTGCAAAAAACAGCTCTGTTTTCTGTCAAAAAATGGGATGTGTCCACGTTGCGCTTTGGGGCATTTCCTGTCGCGGGCACTAGGCCTACCCACACAAGTGAGGTATCATTATTATCGGGAGACTTGGGGGAACGCTGGGTGGAAGGTAATTTGTGGCTCCTCTCAGATTCCAGAACTTTCTGTCACCATAATGTGAGGAAAATGTGTTTTTTTAGCCAAATTTTGAGCTTTGCAAAGGATTCTGGGTAACAGAACCTGGTCAGAGCCCCACAAGTCACCCCATCTTGGATTCCCCTAGGTCTTTAGATTTAAAAAAATGCACAGGTTTGGTAGGTTTCCTTAGGTGCCGGTTGAGCTAGAGGCCAAAATCTACAGGTAGGCACTTTGCAAAAAACAGCTCTGTTTTCGGTCAAAAAATGGGATGTGTCCACGTTGTGCTTTGGGGCATTTCCTGTCGCGGGCGCTAGGCCTACCCACACAAGTGAGGTATCATTTTTATCGGGAGACTTGGGGGAACTCTGGGTGGAAAGAAATTTGTGCCTCCTCTCAGATTCCAAAACTTTCTGGCACAGAAATGTGAGGAACATGTGTTTTTTTAGCCACATTTTGAGGGTTGCAAAAGATTCTGGGTAACAGAACCTGGTCAGAGCCCCACAAGTCACCCCATCTTGGATTCCCCTAGGTCTCTAGTTTTCAAAAATGCACAGGTTTGGTAGGTTTCCCTAGGTGCCGGCTGAGCTAGAGGCCAAAATCTACAGGTAGGCACTTTGCAAAAAACAGCTCTGTTTTCTGTCAAAAAATGGGTTGTGTCCACGTTGCGCTTTGGGGCATTTCCTGTCACGGGCGCTAGGCCTACCCACACAAGTGAGGTATCATTTTTATCGGGAGACTTGGGGGAATGCTGGGTGGAAGGAAATTTGTGGCTCCTCTCAGATTCCAGAACTTTCTGTCACCATAATGTGAGGAAAATGTGTTTTTTTAGCCAGATTTTGACCTTTGCAAAGGATTCTGGGTAACAGAACCTGGTCAGAACCCCACAAGTCACCCCATCTTGGATTCCCTTAGGTCTCTAGATTTCCAAAATGCACAGGTTTGGTAGGTTTCCCTAGGTGCCGTCTGAGCTAGACTCCAAAATCTACAGGTAGGCACTTTGCTAAAAACAGCTCTGTTTTCTGTCAAAAAATGGGTTGTGTCCACGTTGCGCTTTGGGGCATTTCCTGTCGCGGGCGCTAGGCCTACCCACACAAGTGAGGTATTATTTTGTATCGGGAGACTTGGGGGAACGCTGGGTGGAAGGAAATTTGTGGCTCCTCTCAGATTCCAGAACTTTCTGTCACCATAATGTGATGAAAATGTGTTTTTTTAGCCAAATTTTGAGCTTTGCAAAGGATTCTGGTTAACAGAACCTGTTCAGAGCCCCACAAGTCACCCCATCTTGGATTCCCCTAGGTCTCTAGTTTTCAAAAATGCACAGGTTGGGTAGGTTTCCCTATGTGCCGGCTGAGCTAGAGGCCAAAATCTACAGGTAGGCACTTTGCAAAAAACACCTCTGTTTTCTTTAAAAAAATGGGATGTGTCCACGTTGCGCTTTGGGGCATTTTCTGTCGGGGGCGCTAGGCCTACCCACACAAGTGAGGTATCATTTTTATCGGGAGACTTGGGGGAACGCTGCGTGGATGGAAATTTGTGGCTCCTCTCAGATTCCAGAACTTTCTGTCACCATAATGTGAGGAAAATATGTTTTTTTAGCCAAATCTTGAGCTTTGCAAAGGATTCTGGGTAACAGAACCTGGTCAGAGTCCCACAAGTCACCCCATCTTGGATTCCCCTAGGTCTCTAGTTTTCAAAAATGCACAGGTTTGGTAGGTTTCCCTAGGTGCCGGCTGAGCTAGAGGCCAAAATCTACAGGTAGGCACTTTGCAAAAAACAGCTCTGTTTTATGTCAAAAAATGGGTTGTGTCCACGTTGCGCTTTGGGGCATTTCCTGTCGCGGGCGCTAGGCCTACCCACACAAGTGAGGTATCATTTTTATCTGGAGACTTGGGGGAACGCTGCGTGGATGGAAATTTGTAGCTCCTCTCAGATTCCAGAACTTTATGTCACCATAATGTGAGGAAAATGTGTTTTTTTAGCCAAATTTTGAGCTTTGCAAAGGATTCTGTTTAACAGAACCTGGTCAGAGCCCCACAAGTCACCCCATCTTGAATTCCCCTAGGTCTCTAGTTTTAAAAAATGCACAGGTTTGGTAGGTTTCCATAGGTGCCGGCTGAGCTAGAGGCCAAAATCTACAGATAGACACTTTGCAAAAAACAGCTCTGTTTTCTGTCAAAAAATGGGTTGTGTCCACGTAGCGCTTTGGGGGATTTCCTGTCGCGGGCGCTAGGGCTACCCACACAAGTGAGGTATCATTTTTATCGGGAGACTTGGGGGAACGCTGCGTGGAATAACATTTGTGGCTCCTCTCAGATTCCAGAACTTTCTGTCACCATAATGTGAGGAAAATTTGTTTTTTTAGCCAGATTTTGACCTTTGCAAAGGATTCTGTGTAACAGAACCTGGTCAGAACCCCACAAGTCACCCCATCTTGGATTCCCCTAGGTCTCTAGATTTCCAAAATGCACAGGTTTGGTAGGTTTCCCTAGGTGCCGGCTGAGCTAGACTCCAAAATCTACAGGTAGGCACTTTGCAAAAAACAGCTCTGTTTTCTGTCTAAAAATGGGTTGTGTCCACGTTGCGCTTTGGGGCATTTCCTGTCGGGGGCGCTATGCCTACCCATACAAGTGAGGTATCATTTTGTATCGGGAGACTTGGGGGAACGCTGGGTGGAAGGGAATTCGTGGCTCCTCTCAGATTCCAGAACTTTCTGTCACCATAATGTGAGGAAAATGTTTTTTTTTAGCCAAATTTTGAGCTTTGTAAAGGATTCTGGGGAACAGAACCTGGTCAGAGCCCCACAAGTCACCCCATCTTGGATTCCCCTAGGTCTTTAGATTTAAAAAATGCACAGGTTTGGTAGGTTTCCCTAGGTGCTGGCTGAGCTAGAGGCCAAAATCTACTACTTTGCAAAAACAGCTCTGTTTTCTGTCAAAAAATGGGTTGTGTCCACGTTGCGCTTTGGGGCATTTCCTGTCGCGGGCGCTAGGCCTACCCACACAAGTGAGGTATCATTATAATCGGGAGACTTGGGGGAACGCTGGGTGGAAGGAAATTTGTGGCTTCTCTCAAATTCCAGAACTTTCTGTCACCATAATGTGATGAAAATTTGTTTTTTTAGCCAAATTTTGAGCTTTGCAAAGGATTCTGGGTAACAGAACCTGGTCAGAGCCCCACAAGTCACCCCATCTTGGATTCCCCTATGTCTCTAGTTTTCAAAAATGCACAGGTTGGGTAGGTTTCCCTAGGTGCCGGCTGAGCTAGAGGCCAAAATCTACAGGTAGGCACTTTGCAAAAAACACCTCTGTTTTCTTTAAAAAAATGGGATGTGTCCACGTTGCGCTTTGGGGCATTTTCTGCCAGGGGCGCTAGGCCTACCCACACAAGTGAGGTATCATTTTTATCGGGAGACTTGGGGGAACGCTGCGTGGATGGAAATTTGTGGCTCCTCTCAGATTCCAGAACTTTCTGTCACAATAATGTGAGGAAAATGTGTTTTTTTAGCCAAATCTTGAGCTTTGCAAAGGATTCTGGGTAACAGAACCTGGTCAGAGTCCCACAAGTCACCCCATCTTGGATTCCCCTAGGTCTCTAGTTTTGGAAAATGCACAGGTTTGGTAGGTTTCCCTAGGTGCCGGCTGAGCTAGAGGCCAAAATCTACAGGTAGGCACTTTGCAAAAAACACCTTTGTTTTCTTTAAAAAAATGGGATGTGTCCACGTTGCGCTTTGGGGCATTTCCTGTCGCGGGCGCTAGGCCTACCCACACAAGTGGGGTATCATTTTTATCGGGAGACTTGGGGGAACGCTGGGTGGAAGGAAATTTGTGGCTTCTCTCAGATTCCAGAACTTTCTGTCACCATAGTGTGATGAAACTGTGTTTTTTTAGCCAAATTTTGAGCTTTGCAAAGGATTCTGGGTAACAGAACCTGGTCAGAGCCCCACAGGTCACCCCATCTTCGATTCCCCTAGGTCTCTAGTTTTCAAAAATGCACAGGTTTGGTAGGTTTCCCTAGGTGCTGGCTGAGCTAGAGGCCAAAATCTACAACTTTGCAAAAAAACAGCTCTGTTTTCTGTCAAAAAATGGGTTGTGTCCACGTTGCGCTTTGGGGCATTTCCTGTCGCGGGCGCTAGGCCTACCCACACAAGTGAGGTATCATTATTATCGGGAGACTTGGGGGAACGCTGGGTGGAAGGAAATGTGTGGCTCCTCTCAGATTCCAGAACTTTCTGTCACCATAATGAGAGGAAAATGTGTTTATTTAGCCAAATCTTGAGGTTTGCAAAGGATTCTGGGTAACAGAACCTGGTCAGAGCCCCACAAGTCACCCCATCTTGGATTCCCCTAGGTTTCTAGTTTTCAAAACTGCACAGGTTTGGAAGGTTTCCCTAGGTGCCGGCTGAGCTAGAGGCCAAAATCTACAGGTAGGCACTTTGCAAAAAACAGCTCTGTTTTCTGTAAAAAAATGGGATGTGTCCACGTTGCGCTTTGGGGCATTTCCTGTCGCGGGCGCTAGGCCTACCCACAGAAGTGAGGTATCATTTTTATCGGGAGACTTGGGGGAATGCTGGGTGGAAGGAAATGTGTGGCTCCTCTCAGATTCCAGAACTTTCTGTCACCATAATGTGAAGAAAATGTGTTTTTTTAGCCAAATTTTGAGCTTTGCAAAGGATTCTGGGTAACAGAACCTGGTCAGAGCCCCACAAGTCACCCCATCTTGGATTCCCCTAGGTCTCTAGTTTTAAAAAATGCACAGGTTTGGTAGGTTTCCCTAGGTGCCGGCTGAGCTAGAGGCCAAAATCTACAGGTAGGCACTTTGCAAAAAACACCTCTGTTTTCTTTAAAAAGATGGTATGTGTCCACGTTGCGCTTTGGGGCATTTTCTGTCGCGGGCGCTAGGCCTACCCACACAAGTGAGGTATGATTTTTATCGGGAGACTTGGGGGAACGCTGGGTGGAAGGAAATTTGTGGCTCCTCTCAGATTCCAGAACTTTCTGTCACCATAATGTGAGGAAAATGTGTTTTTTTAACCACATTTTGAGCTTTGCAAAGGATTCTGGGTAACAGAACCTGGTCAGAGCCCCACAAGTCACCCCATCTTGGATTCCACTAGGTCTCTAGTTTTCGAAAATGCACAGGTTTGGTAGGTTTCCCTAGGTGCCGGCTGAGCTAGAGGCCAAAATCTACAGGTAGGCACTTTGCAAAAAACACCTTTGTTTTCTTTGAAAAAATGGGATGTGTCCACGTTGCGCTTTGGGGCATTTCCTGTCGCGGGCGCTAGGCCTACCCACACAAGTGGGGTATCATTTTTATCGGGAGACTTGGGGGAACGCTGGGTGGATGGAAATTTGTGGCTCCTCTCAGATTCCAGAACTTTCTGTCACCATAATGTGAGGAAAATGTGTTTTTTTAGCCAAATATTGAGCTTTGCAAAGGATTCTGGGTAACAGAACCTGGTCAGAGTCCCACAAGTCACCCCATCTTGGATTCCCCTAGGTCTCTAGTTTTCAAAAATGCACAGGTTTGGTAGATTTCCCCAGGTGCCGGCTGAGCTAGAGACCAAAATCTACAGGAAGGCACTTTGCAAAAAACAGCTCTGTTTTCTGTCAAAAAATGGGTTGTGTCCACGTTGCGCTTTGGGGCATTTCCTGTCGCGGGCGCTAGGGCTACCCACACAAGTGAGGTATCATTTTTATCTGGAGACTTGGGGGAACGCTGCGTGGATGGAAATTTGTGGCTCCTCTCAGATTCCAGAGCTTTCTGTCACCATAATGTGAGGAAAATGTGTTTTTTTAGCCAAATTTTGAGCTTTGCAAAGGATTCTGTTTAACAGAACCTGGTCAGAGCCCCACAAGTCACCCCATCTTGCATTCCCCTAGGTCTCTAGTTTTCAAAAATGCACAGGTTTGGTAGGTTTCCATAGGTGCCGGCTGAGCTAGAGGCCAAAATCTACAGATAGGCACTTTGCAAAAAACACCTCTGTTTTCTGTCAAAAAATGGGTTGTGTCCACGTTGCGCTTTGGGGGATTTCCTGTCGCGGGCGCTAGGGCTACCCACACAAGTGAGGTATCATTTTTATCGGGAGACTTGGGGGAACGCTGCGTGGAAGAAAATTTGTGGCTCCTCTCAGATTCCAGAACTTTCTGTCACCATAATGTGAGGAAAATGTGTTTTTTTAGCCAGATTTTGACCTTTGCAAAGGATTCTGTGTAACAGAACCTGGTCAGAACCCCACAAGTCACACCATCTTGGATTCCCCTAGGTCCCTAGTTTTCCAAAATGCACAGGTTTGGTAGGTTTCCCTAGGTGCCGGCTGAGCTAGACTCCAAAATCTACAGGTAGGCACTTTGCAAAAAACAGCTCTGTTTTCTGTCAAAAAATGGGTTGTATCCACGTTGCGCTTTGGGGCATTTCCTGTTGGGGGCGCTATGCCTACCCATACAAGTGAGGTATCATTTTGTATCGGGAGACTTTGGGGAACGCTGGGTGGAAGGAAATTTGTGGCTCCTCTCAGATTCCAGAACGTTCTGTCACCATAATGTGAGGAAAATGTGTTTTTTTAGCCAAATTGTGAGCTTTGTAAAGGATTCTGGGGAACAGAACCTGGTCAGAGCCCCACAAGTCACCCCATCTTGGATTCCCCTAGGTCTTTAGATTTAAAAAATGCACAGGTTTCGTAGGTTTCCCTAGGGGCTGGCTGAGCTAGAGGCCAAAATCTACTACTTTGCAAGAAACAGCTCTGTTTTCTGTAAAAAAATGGGTTGTGTCCACGTTGCGCTTTGGGGGATTTCCTGTCGCGGGCGCTAGGGCTACCCACACAAGTGAGGTATCATTTTTATCGGGAGACTTGGGGGAACGCTGCGTGGAATAACATTTGTGGCTCCTCTCAGATTCCAGAACTTTCTGTCACCATAATGTGAGGAAAATTTGTTTTTTTAGCCAGATTTTGACCTTTGCAAAGGATTCTGTGTAACAGAACCTGGTCAGAACCCCACAAGTCACCCCATCTTGGATTCCCCTAGGTCTCTAGATTTCCAAAATGCACAGGTTTGGTAGGTTTCCCTAGGTGCCGGCTGAGCTAGACTCCAAAATCCACAGGTAGGCACTTTGCAAAAAACAGCTCTGTTTTCTGTCTAAAAATGGGTTGTGTCCACGTTGCGCTTTGGGGCATTTCCTGTCGGGGGCGCTATGCCTACCCATACAAGTGAGGTATCATTTTGTATCGGGAGACTTGGGGGAACGCTGGGTGGAAGGGAATTCGTGGCTCCTCTCAGATTCCAGAACTTTCTGTCACCATAATGTGAGGAAAATGTGTTTTTTTAGCCAAATTTTGAGCTTTGTAAAGGATTCTGGGGAACAGAACCTGGTCAGAGCCCCACAAGTCACCCCATCTTGGATTCCCCTAGGTCTTTAGATTTAATAAATGCACAGGTTTGGTAGGTTTCCCTAGGTGCTGGCTGAGCTAGAGGCCAAAATCTACTACTTTGCAAAAACAGCTCTGTTTTCTGTCAAAAAATGGGTTGTGTCCACGTTGCGCTTTGGGGCATTTCCTGTCGCGGGCGCTAGGCCTACCCACACAAGTAAGGTATCATTATTATCGGGAGACTTGGGGGAACGCTGGGTGGAAGGACATTTGTGGCTTCTCTCAAATTCCAGAACTTTCTGTCACCATAATGTGATGAAAATTTGTTTTTTTAGCCAAATTTTGAGCTTTGCAAAGGATTCTGGGTAACAGAACCTGGTCAGAGCCCCACAAGTCACCCATCTTGGATTCCCCTATGTCTCTAGTTTTCAAAAATGCACAGGTTGGGTAGGTTTCCCTAGGTGCCGGCTGAGCTAGAGGCCAAAATCTACAGGTAGGCACTTTGCAAAAAACACCTCTGTTTTCTTTAAAAAAATGGGATGTCTCCACGTTGCGCTTTGGGGCATTTCCTGTCGCGGGCGCTAGGCCTACCCACACAAGTGAGGTATCATTATTATCGGGAGACTTGGGGGAACGCTGGGTGGAAGGTAATTTGTGGCTCCTCTCAGATTCCAGAACTTTCTGTCACCATAATGTGAGGAAAATGTGTTTTTTTAGCCAAATTTTGAGCTTTGCAAAGGATTCTGGGTAACAGAACCTGGTCAGAGCTCCACAAGTCACCCCATCTTGGATTCCCCTAGGTCTTTAGATTTAAAAAACTGCACAGGTTTGGTAGGTTTCCTTAGGTGCCGGTTGAGCTAGAGGCCAAAATCTACAGGTAGGCACTTTGCAAAAAACAGCTCTGTTTTCTGTCAAAAAATGGGATGTGTCCACGTTGTGCTTTGGGGCATTTCCTGTCGCGGGCGCTAGGCCTACCCACACAAGTGAGGTATCATTTTTATCGGGAGACTTGGGGGAACTCTGGGTGGAAAGAAATTTGTGCCTCCTGTCAGATTCCAAAACTTTCTGCCACAGAAATGTGAGGAACATGTGTTTTTTTAGCCACATTTTGAGGGTTGCAAAAGATTCTGGGTAACAGAACCTGGTCAGAGCCCCACAAGTCACACCCTTCTTGGATTCCCCTAGGTCCCTAGTTTTAAAAAATGCACAGGTTTGGTAGGTTTCCATAGGTGCCAGCTGAGCTAGAGGCCAAAATCTACAGATAGGCACTTTGCAAAAAACAGCTCTGTTTTCTGTCAAAAAATGGGTTGTGTCCACGTTGCACTTTGGGGCATTTCCTGTCGCGGGCGCTAGGGCTACCCACACAAGTGAGGTATGATTTTTATCGGGAGACTTGGGGGAACGCTGCGTGGATGGAAATTTGTGGCTCCTCTCAGATTCCAGAACTTTCTGTCACCATATTGTGAGGAAAATGTGTTTTTTTAGCCACATCTTGAGCTTTGCAAAGGATTCTGGGTAACAGAATCTGGTCAGAGCCCCACAAGTCACCCCATCTTGGATTCCCCTAGGTCTTTAGATTTAAAAAAATGCACAGGTTTGGTAGTTTTCCTTAGGTGCCGGTTGAGCTAGAGGCCAAAATCTACAGGTAGGCACTTTGCAAAAAACAGCTCTGTTTTCTGTCAAAAAATGGGATGTGTCCACGTTGCGCTTTGGGGCATTTCCTGTCGCGGGCACTAGGCCTACCCACACAAGTGAGGTATCATTATTATCGGGAGACTTGGGGGAACGCTGGGTGGAAGGTAATTTGTGGCTCCTCTCAGATTCCAGAACTTTCTGTCACCATAATGTGAGGAAAATGTGTTTTTTTAGCCAAATTTTGAGCTTTGCAAAGGATTCTGGGTAACAGAATCTGGTCAGAGCCCCACAAGTCACCCCATCTTGGATTCCCCTAGGTCTTTAGATTTAAAAAAATGCACAGGTTTGGTAGTTTTCCTTAGGTGCCGGTTGAGCTAGAGGCCAAAATCTACAGGTAGGCACTTTGCAAAAAACAGCTCTGTTTTCGGTCAAAAAATGGGATGTGTCCACGTTGTGCTTTGGGGCATTTCCTGTCGCGGGCGCTAGGCCTACCCACACAAGTGAGGTATCATTTTTATCGGGAGACTTGGGGGAACTCTGGGTGGAAAGAAATTTGTGCCTCCTCTCAGATTCCAAAACTTTCTGGCACAGAAATGTGAGGAACATGTGTTTTTTTAGCCACATTTTGAGGGTTGCAAAAGATTCTGGGTAACAGAACCTGGTCAGAGCCCCACAAGTCACCCCATCTTGGATTCCCCTAGGTCTCTAGTTTTCAAAAATGCACAGGTTTGGTAGGTTTCCCTAGGTGCCGGCTGAGCTAGAGGCCAAAATCTACAGGTAGGCACTTTGCAAAAAACAGCTCTGTTTTCTGTCAAAAAATGGGTTGTGTCCACGTTGCGCTTTGGGGCATTTCCTGTCACGGGCGCTAGGCCTACCCACACAAGTGAGGTATCATTTTTATCGGGAGACTTGGGGGAATGCTGGGTGGAAGGAAATTTGTGGCTCCTCTCAGATTCCAGAACTTTCTGTCACCATAATGTGAGGAAAATGTGTTTTTTTAGCCAGATTTTGACCTTTGCAAAGGATTCTGGGTAACAGAACCTGGTCAGAACCCCACAAGTCACCCCATCTTGGATTCCCTTAGGTCTCTAGATTTCCAAAATGCACAGGTTTGGTAGGTTTCCCTAGGTGCCGTCTGAGCTAGACTCCAAAATCTACAGGTAGGCACTTTGCTAAAAACAGCTCTGTTTTCTGTCAAAAAATGGGTTGTGTCCACGTTGCGCTTTGGGGCATTTCCTGTCGCGGGCGCTAGGCCTACCCACACAAGTGAGGTATTATTTTGTATCGGGAGACTTGGGGGAACGCTGGGTGGAAGGAAATTTGTGGCTCCTCTCAGATTCCAGAACTTTCTGTCACCATAATGTGAGGAAAATGTGTTTTTTTTAGCCAAATTTTGAGCTTTGCAAAGGATTCTGGGTAACAGAACCTGGTCAGAGCCCCACAAGTCACCCCATCTTGGATTCCTCTAGGTCTCTAGTTTTCAAAACTGCACAGGTTTGGTAGGTATCCCTAGGTGCCGGCTGAGCTAGAGGCCAAAATCTACAGGTAGGCACTTTGCAAAAAACAGCTCTGTTTTCTGTAAAAAAATGGGATGTGTCCACGTTGCGCTTTGGGGCATTTCCTGTCGCGGGCGCTAGGCCTACCCACACAAGTGAGGTATCATTATTATCGGGAGACTTGGGGGAACGCTGGGTGGAAGGAAATGTGTGGCTCCTCTCAGATTCCAGAACTTTCTGTCATCATAATGTGAAGAAAATGTGTTTTTTTAGCCAAATTTTGAGCTTTGCAAAGGATTCTGGGTAACAGAACCTGGTCAGAGCCCCACAAGTCACCCCATCTTGGATTCCCCTAGGTCTCTAGTTTTCAAAAATGCACAGGTTTGGTAGGTTTCCCTATGTGCCGGCTGAGCTAGAGGCCAAAATCTACAGGTAGGCACTTTGCAAAAAACACCTCTGTTTTCTTTAAAAAGATGGGATGTGTCCACGTTGCGCTTTGGGGCATTTTCTGTCGCGGGCGCTAGGCCTACCCACACAAGTGAGGTATCATTTTTATCGGGAGACCTGGGGGAACGCTGGGTGGAAGGAAATTTGTGGCTCCTCTCAGATTCCAGAACTTTCTGTCACCATAATGTGAGGAAAATGTGTTTTTTTAACCACATTTTGAACTTTGCAAAGGATTCTGGGTAACAGAACCTGGTCAGAGCCCCACAAGTCACCCCATCTTGGATTCCACTAGGTCTCTAGTTTTCGAAAATGCACAGGTTTGGTAGGTTTCCCTAGGTGCCGGCTGAGCTAGAGGCCAAAATCTACAGGTAGGCACTTTTCAAAAAACACCTTTGTTTTCTTTAAAAAAATGGGATGTGTCCACGTTGCGCTTTGGGGCATTTCCTGTTGCGGGCGCTAGGCCTACCCACACAAGTGGGGTATCATTTTTATCGGGAGTCTTGGGGGAACGCTGGGTGGATGGAAATTTGTGGCTCCTCTCAGATTCCAGAACTTTCTGTCACCATAATGTGAAGAAAATTTGTTTTTTTAGCCAAATCTTGAGCTTTGCAAAGGATTCTGGGTAACAGAACCTGGTCAGAGTCCCACAAGTCACCCCATCTTGGATTCCCGTAGGTCTCTACTTTTAAAAAATGCACAGGTTTGGTAGATTTCCCTAGGTGCCGGCTGAGCTAGAGGCCAAAATCTACAGGTAGGCACTTTGCAAAAAACAGCTCTGTTTTATGTCAAAAAATGGGTTGTGTCCACGTTGCGCTTTGGGGCATTTCCTGTCGCGGGCGCTATGCCTACCCACACAAGTGAGGTATAATTTTTATCGGGAGACTTGGGGGAACGCTGGGTGGAAGGAAATTTGTGGCTCCTCTCAGATTCCAGGACTTTCTGTCACCATAATGTGAGGAAAATGTGTTTTTTTAGCCAAATCTTGAGCTTTGCAAAGGATTCTGGGTAACAGAACCTGGTCAGAGCCCCACAAGTCACCCCATCTTGGATTCCCCTAGGTCTCTAGTTTTCAAAAATGCACAGGTTTGGTAGGTTTCCCCAGGTGCCGGCTGAGCTAGAGACCAAAATCTACAGGTAGGCACTTTGCAAAAAACAGCTCTGTTTTCTGTCAAAAAATGGGTTGTGTCCACGTTGCGCTTTGGGGCATTTCCTGTCGCGGGCGCTAGGGCTACCCACACAAGTGAGGTATCATTTTTATCTGGAAACTAGGGGGAACGCTGCGTGGATGGAAATTTGTGGCTCCTCTCAGATTCCAGAACTTTCTGTCACCATAATGTGAGGAAAATGTGTTTTTTTAGCCAAATTTTGAGCTTTGCAAAGGATTCTGTTTAACAGAACCTGGTCAGAGCCCCACAAGTCACCCCATCTTGGATTCCCCTAGGTCTCTAGTTTTAAAAAATGCACAGGTTTGGTAGGTTTCCATAGGTGCCGGCTGAGCTAGAGGCCAAAATCTACAGATAGGCACTTCGCAAAAAACAGCTCTGTTTTCTGTCAAAAAATGGGTTGTGTCCACGTTGCGCTTTGGGGGATTTCCTGTCGCGGGCGCTAGGGCTACCCACACAAGTGAGGTATCATTTTTATCGGGAGACTTGGGGGAACGCTGCGTGGAAGAAAATTTGTGGCTCCTCTCAGATTCCAAAACTTTCTGTCACCATAATGTGAGGAAAATGTGTTTTTTTAGCCAGATTTTGACCTTTGCAAAGGATTCTGTGTAACAGAACCTGGTCAGAACCCCACAAGTCACACCATCTTGGATTCCCCTAGGTCTCTAGTTTTCCAAAATGCACAGGTGTGGTAGGTTTCCCTAGGTGCCGGCTGAGCTAGACTCCAAAATCTACAGGTAGGCACTTTGCAAAAAACAGCTCTGTTTTCTGTCAAAAAATGGGTTGTGTCCACGTTGCGCTTTGGGGCATTTCCTGTCGGGGGCGCTATGCCTACCCATAGAAGTGAGGTATCATTTTGTATCGGGAGACTTTGGGGAACGCTGGGTGGAAGGAAATTTGTGGCTCCTCTCAGATTCCAGAACTTTCTGTCACCATAATGTGAGGAAAATGTGTTTTTTTAGCCAAATTGTGAGCTTTGTAAAGGATTCTGGGGAACAGAACCTGGTCAGAGCCCCACAAGTCACCCCATCTTGGATTCCCCTAGGTCTTTAGATTTAAAAAATGCACAGGTTTGGTAGGTTTCCCTAGGGGCTGGCTGAGCTACAGGCCAAAATCTACTACTTTGCAAAAAACAGCTCTATTTCTGTCAAAAAATGGGTTCTGTCCACGTTGCGCTTTGGGGCACTTCCTGTCGCGGGCGCTAGGCCTACCCAAACAAGTGAGGTATCATTTTTATCGGGAGACTTGAGGGAACGCTGGGTGGAAGGGAATTTGTGGCTCCTCTCAGATTCCAGAACTTTCTGTCACCATAATGTGAGGAAAATGTGTTTTTTTAACCACATTTTGAACTTTGCAAAGGATTCTGGGTAACAGAACCTGGTCAGAGCCCCACAAGTCACCCCATCTTGGATTCCACTAGGTCTCTAGTTTTCGAAAATGCACAGGTTTGGTAGGTTTCCCTAGGTGCCGGCTGAGCTAGAGGCCAAAATCTACAGGTAGGCACTTTTCAAAAAACACCTTTGTTTTCTTTAAAAAAATGGGATGTGTCCACGTTGCGCTTTGGGGCATTTCCTGTTGCGGGCGCTAGGCCTACCCACACAAGTGGGGTATCATTTTTATCGGGAGACTTGGGGGAACGCTGGGTGGATGGAAATTTGTGGCTCCTCTCAGATTCCAGAACTTTCTGTCACCATAATGTGAAGAAAATTTGTTTTTTTAGCCAAATCTTGAGCTTTGCAAAGGATTCTGGGTAACAGAACCTGGTCAGAGTCCCACAAGTCACCCCATCTTGGATTCCCGTAGGTCTCTACTTTTAAAAAATGCACAGGTTTGGTAGATTTCCCTAGGTGCCGGCTGAGCTAGAGGCCAAAATCTACAGGTAGGCACTTTGCAAAAAACAGCTCTGTTTTATGTCAAAAAATGGGTTGTGTCCACGTTGCGCTTTGGGGCATTTCCTGTCGCGGGCGCTATGCCTACCCACACAAGTGAGGTATAATTTTTATCGGGAGACTTGGGGGAACGCTGGGTGGAAGGAAATTTGTGGCTCCTCTCAGATTCCAGGACTTTCTGTCACCATAATGTGAGGAAAATGTGTTTTTTTAGCCAAATCTTGAGCTTTGCAAAGGATTCTGGGTAACAGAACCTGGTCAGAGCCCCACAAGTCACCCCATCTTGGATTCCCCTAGGTCTCTAGTTTTCAAAAATGCACAGGTTTGGTAGGTTTCCCCAGGTGCCGGCTGAGCTAGAGACCAAAATCTACAGGTAGGCACTTTGCAAAAAACAGCTCTGTTTTCTGTCAAAAAATGGGTTGTGTCCACGTTGCGCTTTGGGGCATTTCCTGTCGCGGGCGCTAGGGCTACCCACACAAGTGAGGTATCATTTTTATCTGGAAACTAGGGGGAACGCTGCGTGGATGGAAATTTGTGGCTCCTCTCAGATTCCAGAACTTTCTGTCACCATAATGTGAGGAAAATGTGTTTTTTTAGCCAAATTTTGAGCTTTGCAAAGGATTCTGTTTAACAGAACCTGGTCAGAGCCCCACAAGTCACCCCATCTTGGATTCCCCTAGGTCTCTAGTTTTAAAAAATGCACAGGTTTGGTAGGTTTCCATAGGTGCCGGCTGAGCTAGAGGCCAAAATCTACAGATAGGCACTTCGCAAAAAACAGCTCTGTTTTCTGTCAAAAAATGGGTTGTGTCCACGTTGCGCTTTGGGGGATTTCCTGTCGCGGGCGCTAGGGCTACCCACACAAGTGAGGTATCATTTTTATCGGGAGACTTGGGGAAACGCTGCGTGGAAGAAAATTTGTGGCTCCTCTCAGATTCCAAAACTTTCTGTCACCATAATGTGAGGAAAATGTGTTTTTTTAGCCAGATTTTGACCTTTGCAAAGGATTCTGTGTAACAGAACCTGGTCAGAACCCCACAAGTCACACCATCTTGGATTCCTCTAGGTCTCTAGTTTTCCAAAATGCACAGGTGTGGTAGGTTTCCCTAGGTGCCGGCTGAGCTAGACTCCAAAATCTACAGGTAGGCACTTTGCAAAAAACAGCTCTGTTTTCTGTCAAAAAATGGGTTGTGTCCACGTTGCGCTTTGGGGCATTTCCTGTCGGGGGCGCTATGCCTACCCATACAAGTGAGGTATCATTTTGTATCGGGAGACTTTGGGGAACGCTGGGTGGAAGGAAATTTGTGGCTCCTCTCAGATTCCAGAACTTTCTGTCACCATAATGTGAGGAAAATGTGTTTTTTTAGCCAAATTGTGAGCTTTGTAAAGGATTCTGGGGAACAGAACCTGGTCAGAGCCCCACAAGTCACCCCATCTTGGATTCCCCTAGGTCTTTAGATTTAAAAAATGCACAGGTTTGGTAGGTTTCCCTAGGGGCTGGCTGAGCTAGAGGCCAAAATCTACTACTTTGCAAAAAACAGCTCTATTTCTGTCAAAAAATGGGTTCTGTCCACGTTGCGCTTTGCGGCACTTCCTGTCGCGGGCGCTAGGCCTACCCAAACAAGTGAGGTATCATTTTTATCGGGAGACTTGAGGGAACGCTGGGTGAAAGGGAATTTGTGGCTCCTCTCAGATTCCAGAACTTTCTGTCACCATAATGTGAGGAAAATGTGTTTTTTTAGCCAAATTTTGAGCTTTGCAAAGGATTCTGGGTAACAGAACCTGGTCAGAGCCCCACAATTCACCCCATCTTGGATTCCCCTAGGTCTCTAGTTTTCAAAACTGCTCAGGTTTGGTAGGTTTCCCTAGGTGCCGGCTGAGCTAGAGGCCAAAATCTACAGGTAGGCACTTTGCAAAAAACAGCTCTGTTTTCTGTAAAAAAATGGGATGTGTCCACGTTGCGCTTTGGGGCATTTCCTGTCGCGGGCGCTAGGCCTACCCACACAAGTGAGGTATCATTATTATCGGGAGACTTGGGGGAACTCTGGGTGGAAGGAAATGTGTGGCTCCTCTCAGATTCCAGAACTTTCTGTCATCATAATGTGAAGAAAATGTGTTTTTTTAGCCAAATTTTGAGCTTTGCAAAGGATTCTGGGTAACAGAACCTGGTCAGAGCCCCACAAGTCACCCCATCTTGGATTCCCCTAGGTCTCTAGTTTTCAAAAATGCACAGGTTTGGTAGGTTTCCCTATGTGCCGGCTGAGCTAGAGGCCAAAATCTACAGGTAGGCACTTTGCAAAAAACACCTCTGTTTTCTTTAAAAAGATGGGATGTGTCCACGTTGCGCTTTGGGGCATTTTCTGTCGCGGGCGCTAGGCCTACCCACACAAGTGAGGTATCATTTTTATCGGGAGACCTGAGGGAACGCTGGGTGGAAGGAAATTTGTGGCTCCTCTCAGATTCCAGAACTTTCTGTCACCATAATGTGAGGAAAATGTGTTTTTTTAACCACATTTTGAACTTTGCAAAGGATTCTGGGTAACAGAACCTGGTCAGAGCCCCACAAGTCACCCCATCTTGGATTCCACTAGGTCTCTAGTTTTCGAAAATGCACAGGTTTGGTAGGTTTCCCTAGGTGCCGGCTGAGCTAGAGGCCAAAATCTACAGGTAGGCACTTTTCAAAAAACACCTTTGTTTTCTTTAAAAAAATGGGATGTGTCCACGTTGCGCTTTGGGGCATTTCCTGTTGCGGGCGCTAGGCCTACCCACACAAGTGGGGTATCATTTTTATCGGGAGACTTGGGGGAACGCTGGGTGGATGGAAATTTGTGGCTCCTCTCAGATTCCAGAACTTTCTGTCACCATAATGTGAAGAAAATGTGTTTTTTTAGCCAAATCTTGAGCTTTGCAAAGGATTCTGGGTAACAGAACCTGGTCAGAGTCCCACAAGTCACCCCATCTTGGATTCCCGTAGGTCTCTACTTTTAAAAAATGCACAGGTTTGGTAGATTTCCCTAGGTGCCGGCTGAGCTAGAGGCCAAAATCTACAGGTAGGCACTTTGCAAAAAAACAGCTCTGTTTTATGTCAAAAAATGGGTTGTGTCCACGTTGCGCTTTGGGGCATTTCCTGTCGCGGGCGCTAGGCCTACCCACACAAGTGAGGTATAATTTTTATCGGGAGACTTGGGGGAACGCTGGGTGGAAGGAAATTTGTGGCTCCTCTCAGATTCCAGGACTTTCTGTCACCATAATGTGAGGAAAATGTGTTTTTTTAGCCAAATCTTGAGCTTTGCAAAGGATTCTGGGTAACAGAACCTGGTCAGAGCCCCACAAGTCACCCCATCTTGGATTCCCCTAGGTCTCTAGTTTTCAAAAATGCACAGGTTTGGTAGGTTTCCCCAGGTGCCGGCTGAGCTAGAGACCAAAATCTACAGGTAGGCACTTTGCAAAAAACAGCTCTGTTTTCTGTCAAAAAATGGGTTGTGTCCACGTTGCGCTTTGGGGCATTTCCTGTCGGGGGCGCTAGGGCTACCCACACAAGTGAGGTATCATTTTTATCTGGAAACTAGGGGGAACGCTGCGTGGATGGAAATTTGTGGCTCCTCTCAGATTCCAGAACTTTCTGTCACCATAATGTGAGGAAAATGTGTTTTTTTAGCCAAATTTTGAGCTTTGCAAAGGATTCTGTTTAACAGAACCTGGTCAGAGCCCCACAAGTCACCCCATCTTGGATTCCCCTAGGTCTCTAGTTTTAAAAAAATGCACAGGTTTGGTAGGTTTCCATAGGTGCCGGCTGAGCTAGAGGCCAAAATCTACAGATAGGCACTTCGCAAAAAACAGCTCTGTTTTCTGTCAAAAAATGGGTTGTGTCCACGTTGCGCTTTGGGGGATTTCCTGTCGCGAGCGCTAGGGCTACCCACACAAGTGAGGTATCATTTTTATCGGGAGACTTGGGGGAACGCTGCGTGGAAGAAAATTTGTGGCTCCTCTCAGATTCCAAAACTTTCTGTCACCATAATGTGAGGAAAATGTGTTTTTTTAGCCAGATTTTGACCTTTGCAAAGGATTCTGTGTAACAGAACCTGGTCAGAACCCCACAAGTCACACCATCTTGGATTCCCCTAGGTCTCTAGTTTTCCAAAATGCACAGGTGTGGTAGGTTTCCCTAGGTGCCGGCTGAGCTAGACTCCAAAATCTACAGGTAGGCACTTTGCAAAAAACAGCTCTGTTTTCTGTCAAAAAATGGGTTGTGTCCACGTTGCGCTTTGGGGCATTTCCTGTCGGGGGCGCTATGCCTACCCATACAAGTGAGGTATCATTTTGTATCGGGAGACTTTGGGGAACGCTGGGTGGAAGGAAATTTGTGGCTCCTCTCAGATTCCAGAACTTTCTGTCACCATAATGTGAGGAAAATGTGTTTTTTTAGCCAAATTGTGAGCTTTGTAAAGGATTCTGGGGAACAGAACCTGGTCAGAGCCCCACAAGTCACCCCATCTTGGATTCCCCTAGGTCTTTAGATTTAAAAAATGCACAGGTTTGGTAGGTTTCCCTAGGGGCTGGCTGAGCTAGAGGCCAAAATCTACTACTTTGCAAAAAACAGCTCTGTTTTCTGTCAAAAAATGGGTTCTGTCCACGTTGCGCTTTGGGGCACTTCCTGTCGCGGGCGCTAGGCCTACCCAAACAAGTGAGGTATCATTTTTATCAGGAGACTTGAGGGAACGCTGGGTGGAAGGGAATTTGTGGCTCCTCTCAGATTCCAGAACTTTCTGTCACCATAATGTGAGGAAAATGTGTTTTTTTAGCCAAAGTTTGAGCTTTGCAAAGGATTCTGGGTAACAGAACGTGGTCAGAGCCCCACAAGTCACCCCATCTTGGCTTCCACTAGGTCTCTAGTTTCCGAAAATGCACAGGTTTGGTAAGTTTCCCTATGTGCCGGCTGAGCTAGAGGCCAAAATCTACAGGTAGGCACTTTGCAAAAAACAGCTCTGTTTTCTGTCAAAAAATGGGTTGTGTCCACGTTGCGCTTTGGGGCATTTCCTGTCGCGGGCGCTAGGCCTACCCACACAAGTGAGGTATCATTTTTATCGGGAGACTTGAGGGAACGCTGGGTGGAAGGAAATTTGTGGCTCCTCTCAGATTCCAGGACTTTCTGTCACCATAATGTGAGGAAAATGTGTTTTTTTAGCCAAATCTTGAGCTTTGCAAAGGATTCTGGGTAACAGAACCTGGTCAGAGCCCCACAAGTCACCCCATCTTGGATTCCCCTATGTCTCTAGTTTTAAAAAATGCACAGGTTTGGTAGGTTTCCCTAGGTGCCGGCTGAGCTAGAGACCAAAATCTACAGGTAGGCACTTTGCAAAAAACAGCTCTGTTTTCTGTCAAAAAATGGGTTGTGTCCACGTTGCGCTTTGGGGCATTTCCTGTCGCGGGCGCTAGGGCTACCCACACAAGTGAGGTATCATTTTTATCTGGAAACTAGGGGGAACGCTGCGTGGATGGAAATTTGTGGCTCCTCTCAGATTCCAGAACTTTCTGTCACCATAATGTGAGGAAAATGTGTTTTTTTAGCCAAATTTTGAGCTTTGCAAAGGATTCTGTTTAACAGAACCTGGTCAGAGCCCCACAAGTCACCCCATCTTGGATTCCCCTAGGTCTCTAGTTTTAAAAAATGCACAGGTTTGGTAGGTTTCCATAGGTGCCGGCTGAGCTAGAGGCCAAAATCTACAGATAGGCACTTCGCAAAAAACAGCTCTGTTTTCTGTCAAAAAATGGGTTGTGTCCACGTTGCGCTTTGGGGGATTTCCTGTCGCGGGCGCTAGGGCTACCCACACAAGTGAGGTATCATTTTTATCGGGAGACTTGGGGGAACGCTGCGTGGAAGAAAATTTGTGGCTCCTCTCAGATTCCAAAACTTTCTGTCACCATAATGTGAGGAAAATGTGTTTTTTTAGCCAGATTTTGACCTTTGCAAAGGATTCTGTGTAACAGAACCTGGTCAGAACCCCACAAGTCACACCATCTTGGATTCCCCTAGGTCTCTAGTTTTCCAAAATGCACAGGTGTGGTAGGTTTCCCTAGGTGCCGGCTGAGCTAGACTCCAAAATCTACAGGTAGGCACTTTGCAAAAAACAGCTCTGTTTTCTGTCAAAAAATGGGTTGTGTCCACGTTGCGCTTTGGGGCATTTCCTGTCGGGGGCGCTATGCCTACCCATACAAGTGAGGTATCATTTTGTATCGGGAGACTTTGGGGAACGCTGGGTGGAAGGAAATTTGTGGCTCCTCTCAGATTCCAGAACTTTCTGTCACCATAATGTGAGGAAAATGTGTTTTTTTAGCCAAATTGTGAGCTTTGTAAAGGATTCTGGGGAACAGAACCTGGTCAGAGCCCCACAAGTCACCCCATCTTGGATTCCCCTAGGTCTTTAGATTTAAAAAATGCACAGGTTTGGTAGGTTTCCCTAGGGGCTGGCTGAGCTAGAGGCCAAAATCTACTACTTTGCAAAAAACAGCTCTGTTTTCTGTCAAAAAATGGGTTCTGTCCACGTTGCGCTTTGGGGCACTTCCTGTCGCGGGCGCTAGGCCTACCCAAACAAGTGAGGTATCATTTTTATCGGGAGACTTGAGGGAACGCTGGGTGGAAGGGAATTTGTGGCTCCTCTCAGATTCCAGAACTTTCTGTCACCATAATGTGAGGAAAATGTGTTTTTTTAGCCAAAGTTTGAGCTTTGCAAAGGATTCTGGGTAACAGAACGTGGTCAGAGCCCCACAAGTCACCCCATCTTGGCTTCCACTAGGTCTCTAGTTTCCGAAAATGCACAGGTTTGGTAAGTTTCCCTATGTGCCGGCTGAGCTAGAGGCCAAAATCTACAGGTAGGCACTTTGCAAAAAACAGCTCTGTTTTCTGTCAAAAAATGGGTTGTGTCCACGTTGCGCTTTGGGGCATTTCCTGTCGCGGGCGCTAGGCCTACCCACACAAGTGAGGTATCATTTTTATCGGGAGACTTGAGGGAACGCTGGGTGGAAGGAAATTTGTGGCTCCTCTCAGATTCCAGGACTTTCTGTCACCATAATGTGAGGAAAATGTGTTTTTTTAGCCAAATCTTGAGCTTTGCAAAGGATTCTGGGTAACAGAACCTGGTCAGAGCCCCACAAGTCACCCCATCTTGGATTCCCCTATGTCTCTAGTTTTCAAAAATGCACAGGTTTGGTAGGTTTCCCTAGGTGCCGGCTGAGCTAGAGACCAAAATCTACAGGTAGGCACTTTGCAAAAAACAGCTCTGTTTTCTGTCAAAAAATGGGTTGTGTCCACGTTGCGCTTTGGGGCATTTCCTGTCGCGGGCGCTAGGGCTACCCACACAAGTGAGGTATCATTTTTATCTGGAAACTAGGGGGAACGCTGCGTGGATGGAAATTTGTGGCTCCTCTCAGATTCCAGAACTTTCTGTCACCATAATGTGAGGAAAATGTGTTTTTTTAGCCAAATTTTGAGCTTTGCAAAGGATTCTGTTTAACAGAACCTGGTCAGAGCCCCACAAGTCACCCCATCTTGGATTCCCCTAGGTCTCTAGTTTTAAAAAATGCACAGGTTTGGTAGGTTTCCATAGGTGCCGGCTGAGCTAGAGGCCAAAATCTACAGATAGGCACTTCGCAAAAAACAGCTCTGTTTTCTGTCAAAAAATGGGTTGTGTCCACGTTGCGCTTTGGGGGATTTCCTGTCGCGGGCGCTAGGGCTACCCACACAAGTGAGGTATCATTTTTATCGGGAGACTTGGGGGAACGCTGCGTGGAAGAAAATTTGTGGCTCCTCTCAGATTCCAAAACTTTCTGTCACCATAATGTGAGGAAAATGTGTTTTTTTAGCCAGATTTTGACCTTTGCAAAGGATTCTGTGTAACAGAACCTGGTCAGAACCCCACAAGTCACACCATCTTGGATTCCCCTAGGTCTCTAGTTTTCCAAAATGCACAGGTGTGGTAGGTTTCCCTAGGTGCCGGCTGAGCTAGACTCCAAAATCTACAGGTAGGCACTTTGCAAAAAACAGCTCTGTTTTCTGTCAAAAAATGGGTTGTGTCCACGTTGCGCTTTGGGGCATTTCCTGTCGGGGGCGCTATGCCTACCCATACAAGTGAGGTATCATTTTGTATCGGGAGACTTTGGGGAACGCTGGGTGGAAGGAAATTTGTGGCTCCTCTCAGATTCCAGAACTTTCTGTCACCATAATGTGAGGAAAATGTGTTTTTTTAGCCAAATTGTGAGCTTTGTAAAGGATTCTGGGGAACAGAACCTGGTCAGAGCCCCACAAGTCACCCCATCTTGGATTCCCCTAGGTCTTTAGATTTAAAAAATGCACAGGTTTGGTAGGTTTCCCTAGGGGCTGGCTGAGCTAGAGGCCAAAATCTACTACTTTGCAAAAAACAGCTCTGTTTTCTGTCAAAAAATGGGTTCTGTCCACGTTGCGCTTTGGGGCACTTCCTGTCGCGGGCGCTAGGCCTACCCAAACAAGTGAGGTATCATTTTTATCGGGAGACTTGAGGGAACGCTGGGTGGAAGGGAATTTGTGGCTCCTCTCAGATTCCAGAACTTTCTGTCACCATAATGTGAGGAAAATGTGTTTTTTTAGCCAAAGTTTGAGCTTTGCAAAGGATTCTGGGTAACAGAACGTGGTCAGAGCCCCACAAGTCACCCCATCTTGGATTCCCCTAGGTCTCTAGTTTTCAAAAATGCACAGGTTGGGTTGGTTTCCCTAGGTGCCGGCTGAGCTAGAGGCCAAAATCTACAGGTAGGCACTTTGCAAAAAACACCTCTGTTTTCTTTCAAAAAATGGGATGTGTCCACGTTGCGCTTTGGGGCATTTCCTGTTGCGGGCGCTAGGCCTACCCACACAACTGGGGTATCATTTTTATCGGGAGACTTTGGGGAACGCTGGGTGGAAGGAAATTTGTGGCTTCTCTCAGATTCCAGAACTTTCTGTCACCATAATGTGATGAAAATGTGTTTTTTTAGCCAAATTTTGAGCTTTGCAAAGGATTCTGGGTAACAGAACCTGGTCAGAGCCCCACAATTCACCCCATCTTGGATTCCCCTAGGTCTCTAGTTTTCAAAACTGCACAGGTTTGGTAGGTTTCCCTAGGTGCCGGCTGAGCTAGAGGCCAAAATCTACAGGTAGGCACTTTGCAAAAAACAGCTCTGTTTTCTGTAAAAAAATGGGATGTGTCCAAGTTGCGCTTTGGGGCATTTCCTGTCGCGGGCGCTAGGCCTACCCTAACAAGTGAGGTATCATTTTTATCGGGAGACTTGGGGGAATGCTGGGTGGAAGGAAATGTGTGGCTGCTCTCAGATTCCAGAACTTTCTGTCACCATAATGTGAGGAAAATTTGTTTTTTTAGCCAAATTTTGAGCTTTGCAAAGGATTCTGGGTAACAGAACCTGGTCAGAGCCCCACAAGTCATCCCATCTTGGATTCCACTAGGTCTCTAGTTTTCGAAAATGCACAGGTTTGGTAAGTTTCCCTATGTGCCGGCTGAGCTAGAGGCCAAAATCTACAGGTAGGCACTTGGCAAAAAACAGCTCTGTTTTCTGTCAAAAAATGGGTTCTGTCCACGTTGCGCTTTGGGGCACTTCCTGTCGCGGGCGCTAGGCCTACCCACACAAGTGAGGTATCATTTTTATCGGGAGACTTGAGGGAACGCTGGGTGGAAGGGAATTTGTGGCTCCTCTCAGATTCCAGAACTTTCTGTCACCATAATGTGAGGAAAATGTGTTTTTTTTTGCCAAATTTTGAGCTTTGCAAAGGATTCTGGGTAACAGAACGTGGTCAGAGCCCCACAAGTCACCCCATCTTGGATTCCCCTAGGTCTCTAGTTTTCAAAAATGCACAGGTTGGGTAGGTTTCCCTAGGTGCCGGCTGAGCTAGAGGCCAAAATCTACAGGTAGGCACTTTGCAAAAAACACCTCTGTTTTCTTTAAAAAAATGGGATGTGTCCACGTTGCGCTTTGGGGCATTTCCTGTCGCGGGCACTAGGCCTACCCACACAAGTGGGGTATCATTTTTATCGGGAGACTTGGGGGAACGCTGGGTGGAAGGAAATTTGTGGCTTCTCTCTGATTCCAGAACTTTCTGTCACCATAATGTGATGAAAATGTGTTTTTTTAGCCAAATTTTGAGCTTTGCAAAGGATTCTGGGTAACAGAACCTGGTCAGAGCCCCACAAGTCACCCCATCTTGGATTCCCCTAGGTCTCTAGTTTTCAAAACTGCACAGGTTTGGTAGGTTTCCCTAGGTGCCGGCTGAGCTAGAGGCCAAAATCTACAGGTAGGCACTTTGCAAAAAACAGCTCTGTTTTCTGTAAAAATATGGGATGTGTCCACGTTGCGCTTTGGGGCATTTCCTGTTGCGGGCGCTAGGCCTACCCACACAGGTGAGATATCATTTTTATCGGGAGACTTGGGGGAATGCGGGGTGGAAGGAAATGTGTGGCTCCTCTCAGATTCCAGAACTTTCTGTCACAATAATGTGAGGAAAATTTGTTTTTTTAGCCAAATTTTGAGCTTTGCAAAGGATTCTGGGTAACAGAACCTGGTCAGAGCCCCACAAGTCACCCCATCTTGGATTCCACTAGGTCTCTAGTTTTCGAAAATGCACAGGTTTGGTAAGTTTCCCTATGTGCCGGCTGAGCTAGAGGCCAAAATCTACAGGTAGGCACTTTGCAAAAAACAGCTCTGTTTTCTGTCAAAAAATGGGTTGTGTCCACGTTGCGCTTTGGGGCATTTCCTGTCGCGGGCGCTAGGGCTACCCACACAAGTGAGGTATCATTTTTATCGGGAGACTTGAGGGAACGCTGGGTGGACGGGAATTTGTGGCTCCTCTCAGATTCCAGAACTTTCTGTCACCATAATGTGAGGAAAATGTGTTTTTTTAGCCAAATTTTGAGCTTTGCAAAGGATTCTGGGTAACAGAACCTGGTCAGAGCCCCACAAGTCACCCCATCTTGGATTCCCCTAGGTCTCTAGTTTTCAAAAATGCACAGGTAGGGTAGGTTTCCCTAGGTGCCGCCTGAGCTAGAGGCCAAAATCTACAGGTAGGCACTTTGCAAAAAACACCTCTGTTTTCTTTAAAAAAATGGGATGTGTCCACGTTGCGCTTTGGGGCATTTTCTGTCGGGGGCGCTAGGCCTACCCACACAAGTGAGGTATCATTTTTATCGGGAGACTTGGGGAATGCTGGGTGGAAGGAAATGTGTGGCTCCTCTCAGATTTCATAACTTTCTGTCACCATAATGTGAGGAAAATGTGTTTTTTTAGCCAAATTTTGAGCTTTGCAAAGGATTCTGGGTAACAGAACCTGGTCAGAGCCCCACAAATCACCTCATCTTGGATTCCACTAGGTCTCTAGTTTTCGAAAATGCACAGGTTTGGTAAGTTTCCCTATGTGCCGGCTGAGCTAGAGGCCAAAATCTGCAGGTAGGCACTTTGCAAAAAACAGCTCTGTTTTCTGTAAAAAAATGGGATGTGTCCACGTTGCGCTTTGGGGCATTTCCTGTCGCGGGCGCTAGGCCTACCCACACAAGTGAGGTATCATTTTTATCGGGAGACTTGGGGGAATGCTGGGTGGAAGGAAATGTGTGGCTCCTCTCAGATTCCAGAACTTTCTGTCACCATAATGTGAGGAAAATTTGTTTTTTTAGCCAAATTTTGAGCTTTGCAAAGGATTCTGGGTAACAGAACCTGGTCAGAGCCCCACAAGTCATCCCATCTTGGATTCCACTAGGTCTCTAGTTTTCGAAAATGCACAGGTTTGGTAAGTTTCCCTGTGTGCCGGCTGAGCTAGAGGCCAAAATCTACAGGTAGGCACTTTGCAAAAAACAGCTCTGTTTTCTGTCAAAAAGTGGGTTGTGTCCACATTGCTCTTTGGGGTATTTCCTGTCGCGGGCGCTAGGCCTACCCACACAAGTGAGGTATCATTTTGATCGGGAGACTTGAGGGAACGCTGGGTGGAAGGGAATTCGTGGCTCCTCTCAGATTCCAGAACTTTCTGTCACCATAATGTGAGGAAAATGTGTTTTTTTAGCCAAATTTTGAGCTTTGCAAAGGATTCTGGGTAACAGAACGTGGTCAGAGCCCGATAAGTCACCCCATCTTGGATTCCCCTAGGTCTCTAGTTTTCAAAAATGCACAGGTTGGGTAGGTTTCCCTAGGTGCCGGCTGAGCTAGAGGCCATAATCTACAGGTAGGCACTTTGCAAAAAACACCTCTGTTTTCTTTCAAAAAATGGGATGTGTCCACGTTGCGCTTTGGGGCATTTCCTGTCGCGGGCGCTAGGCCTACCCACACAAGTGGGGTATCATTTTTATCGGGAGACTTGGGGGGACGCTGGGTGGAAGGAAATTTGTGGCTCCTCTCAGATTCCAGAACTTTCTGTCACCATAATGTGAGGAAAATGTGTTTATTTAGCCAAATCTTGAGTTTTGCAAAGGATTCTGGGTAACAGAACCTGGTCAGAGCCCCACAAGTCACCCCATCTTGGATTCCCCTAGGTATCTAGTTTTCAAAACTGCACAGGTTTGGTAGGTTTCCCTGGGTGCCGGCTGAGCTAGAGGCCAAAATCTACAGGTAGGCACTTTGTAAAAAACAGCTCTGTTTTCTGTAAAAAAATGGGATGTGTCCACGTTGCGCTTTGGGGCATTTCCTGTCGCGGGCGCTAGGCCTACCCACACAAGTGAGGTATCATTTTTATCGGGAGACTTGGGGGAATGCTGGGTGGATGGAAATGTGTGGCTCCTCTCAGATTCCAGAACTTTCTGTCACCATAATGTGAGGAAAATTTGTTTTTTTAGCCAAATTTTGAGCTTTGCAAAGGATTCTGGGTAACATAACCTGGTCAGAGCCCCACAAGTCACCCCATCTTGGCTTCCACTACGTCTCTAGTTTTCGAAAATGCACAGGTTTGGTAAGTTTCCCTATGTGCCGGCTGAGCTAGAGGCCAAAATCTACAGGTAGGCACTTTGCAAAAAACAGCTCTGTTTTCTGTCAAAAAATGGGTTGTGTCCACGTTGCGCTTTGGGGCATTTCCTGTCGCGGGCGCTAGGCCTACCCACACAAGTGAGGTATCATTTTTATCAGGAGACTTGAGGGAACGCTGGGTGGAAGGGAATTTGTGGCTGCTCTCAGATTCCAGAACTTTCTGTCACCATAATGTGAGGAAAATGTGTTTTGTTAGCCAAATTTTGAGCTTTGCAAAGGATTCTGGGTAACAGAACCTGGTCAGAGCCCCACAAGTCACCCCATCTTGGATTCCACTAGGTCTCTAGTTTTCGAAAATGCACAGGTTTGGTAAGTTTCCCTATGTGCAGGCTGAGCTAGAGGCCAAAATCTACAGGTAGGCACTTTGCAAAAAACAGCTCTGTTTTCTGTAAAAAAATGGGATGTGTCCACGTTGCGCTTTGGGGCATTTCCTGTCGCGGGCGCCAGTCCTACCCACACAAGTGAGGTATCATTTTTATCGGGAGACTTGGGGGAATGCTGGGTGGAAGGAAATGTGTGGCTCCTCTCAGATTCCAGAACTTTCTGTCACCATAATGTGAGGAAAATTTGTTTTTTTAGCCAAATTTTGAGCTTTGCAAAGGATTCTGGGTAACAGAACCTGGTCAGAGCCCCACAAGTCACCCCATCTTGGATTCCACTAGGTCTCTAGTTTTCGAAAATGCACAGGTTTGGTAAGTTTCCCTATGTGCCGGCTGAGCTAGAGGCCAAAATCTACAGGTAGGCACTTTGCAAAAAACAGCTCTGTTTTCTGTCAAAAAGTGGGTTGTGTCCACATTGCTCTTTGGGGTATTTCCTGTCGCGGGCGCTAGGCCTACCCACACAAGTGAGGTATCATTTTGATCGGGAGACTTGAGGGAACGCTGGGTGGAAGGGAATTCGTGGCTCCTCTCAGATTCCAGAACTTTCTGTCACCATAATGTGAGGAAAATGTGTTTTTTTAGCCAAATTTTGAGCTTTGCAAAGGATTCTGGGTAACAGAACGTGGTCAGAGCCCCACAAGTCACCCCATCTTGGACTCCCCTAGGTCTCTAGTTTTCAAAAATGCACAGGTTGGGTAGGTTTCCCTTGGTGCCGGCTGAGCTAGAGGCCAAAATCTACAGGTAGGCACTTTGCAAAAAACACATCTGTTTTCTTTCAAAAAATGGGATGTGTCCACGTTGCGCTTTGGGGCATTTCCTGTCGCGGGCGCTAGGCCTACCCACATAAGTGGGGTATCATTTTTATCGGGAGACTTGGGGGAACGCTGGGTGGAAGGAAATTTGTGGCTTCTCTCAGATTCCAGAACTTTCTGTCACCATAATGTGATGAAAATTTGTTTTTTTAGCCAAATTTTGAGCTTTGCAAAGGATTCTGGGTAACAGAACCTGGTCAGAGCCCCACAAGTCACCCCATCTTGGATTCCCCTAGGTCTCTAGTTTTCAAAACTGCACAGGTTTGGTAGGTTTCCCTAGGTGCCGGCTGAGCTAGAGGCCAAAATCTACAGGTAGGCACTTTGCAAAAAACAGCTCTGTTTTCTGTAAAAAAATGGGATGTGTCCACGTTGCGCTTTGGGGCATTTCCTGTCGCGGGCGCTAGGCCTACCCACACAAGTGAGGTATCATTTTTATCGGGAGACTTGGGGGAATGCTGGGTGGAAGGAAATGTGTGGCTCCTCTCAGATTCCAGAACTTTCTGTCACCATAATGTGAGGAAAATTTGTTTTTTTAGCCAAATTTTGAGCTTTGCAAAGGATTCTGGGTAACAGAACCTGGTCAGAGCCCCACAAGTCACCCCATCTTGGATTCCACTAGGTCTCTAGTTTTCGAAAATGCACAGGTTTGGTAAGTTTCCCTATGTGCCGGCTGAGCTAGAGGCCAAAATCTACAGGTAGGCACTTTGCAAAAAACAGCTCTGTTTTCTGCCAAAAAATGGGTTCTGTCCACGTTGCGCTTTGGGGCATTTCCTGTCGCGGGCGCTAGGCCTACCCACAGAAGTGAGGTTTCATTTTTATCGGGAGACTTGAGGGAACGCTGGGTGGAAGGGAATTTGTGGCTCCTCTCAGATTCCAGAACTTTCTGTCACCATAATGTGAGGAAAATGTGTTTTTTTAGCCAAATTTTGAGCTTTGCAAAGGATTCTGGGTAACAGAACGTGGTCAGAGCCCCACAAGTCACCCCATCTTGGACTCCCCTAGGTCTCTAGTTTTCAAAAATGCACAGGTTGCGTAGGTTTCCCTAGGTGCCGGCTGAGCTAGAGGCCAAAATCTACAGGTAGGCACTTTGCAAAAAACACATCTGTTTTCTTTCAAAAAATGGGATGTGTCCACGTTGCGCTTTGGGGCATTTCCTGTCGCGGGCGCTAGGCCTACCCACACAAGTGGGGTATCATTTTTATCGGGAGACTTGGGGGAACGCTGGGTGGAAGGAAATTTGTGGCTTCTCTCAGATTCCAGAACTTTCTGTCACCATAATGTGATGAAAATGTGTTTTTTTAGCCAAATTTTGAGCTTTGCAAAGGATTCTGGGTAACAGAACCTGGTCAGAGCCCCACAAGTCACCCCATCTTGGATTCCCCTAGGTCTCTAGTTTTCAAAACTGCACAGGTTTGGTAGGTTTCCCTAGGTGCCGGCTGAGCTAGAGGCCAAAATCTACAGGTAGGCACTTTGCAAAAAACAGCTCTGTTTTCTGTTAAAAAATGGGATGTGTCCACGTTGCGCTTTGGGGCATTTCCTGTCGCGGGCGCTAGGCCTACCCACACAAGTAAGGTATCATTTTTATCGGGAGACTTGGGGGAATGCTGGGTGGAAGGAAATGTGTGGCTCCTCTCAGATTCCAGAACTTTCTGTCACCATAATGTGAGGAAAATGTGTTTTGTTAGCCAAATTTTGAGCTTTGCAAAGGATTCTGGGTAACAGAACCTGGTCAGAGCCCCACAAGTCACCCCATCTTGGATTCCCCTAGGTCTCTAGTTTTCAAAACTGCACAGGTTTGGTAGGTTTCCCTAGGTGCCGGCTGAGCTAGAGGCCAAAATCTACAGGTAGGCACTTTGCAAAAAACACATCTGTTTTCTTTCAAAAAATGGGATGTGTCCACGTTGCGCTTTGGGGCATTTCCTGTCGCGGGCGCTAGGCCTACCCACACAAGTGGGGTATCATTTTTATCGGGAGACTTGGGGGAACGCTGGGTGGAAGGAAATTTGTGGCTTCTCTCAGATTCCAGAACTTTCTGTCACCATAATGTGATGAAAATGTGTTTTTTTAGCCACATTTTGAGCTTTGCAAAGGATTCTGGGTAACAGAACCTGGTCAGAGCCCCACAAGTCACCCCATCTTGGATTCCCCTAGGTCTCTAGTTTTCAAAACTGCACAGGTTTGGTAGGTTTCCCTAGGTGCCGGCTGAGCTAGAGGCCAAAATCTACAGGTAGGCACTTTGCAAAAAACAGCTCTGTTTTCTGTAAAAAAATGGGATGTGTCCACGTTGCGCTTTGGGGCATTTCCTGTCGCGGGCGCTAGGCCTACCCACACAAGTGAGGTATCATTTTTATCGGGAGACTTGGGGGAATGCTGGGTGGAAGGAAATGTGTGGCTCCTCTCAGATTCCAGAACTTTCTGTCACCATAATGTGAGGAAAATTTGTTTTTTTTAGCCAAATTTTGAGCTTTGCAAAAGATTCTGGGTAACAGAACCTGGTCAGAGCCCCACAAGTCACCCCATCTTGGATTCCACTAGGTCTCTAGTTTTCGAAAATGCACAGGTTTGGTAAGTTTCCCTATGTGCCGGCTGAGCTAGAGGCCAAAATCTACAGGTAGGCACTTTGCAAAAAACAGCTCTGTTTTCTGTCAAAAAATGGGTTCTGTCCACGTTGCGCTTTGGGGCATTTCCTGTCGCGGGCGCTAGGCCTACCCACACAAGTGAGGTATCATTTTTATCGGGAGACTTGGGGGAATGCTGGGTGGAAGGAAATGTGTGGCTCCTCTCAGATTCCAGAACTTTCTGTCACCATAATGTGAGGAAAATGTGTTTTTTTAGCCAAATTTTGAGCTTTGCAAAGGATTCTGGGTAACAGAACGTGGTCAGAGCCCCACAAGTCACCCCATCTTGGACTCCCCTAGGTCTCTAGTTTTCAAAAATGCACAGGTTGCGTAGGTTTCCCTAGGTGCCGGCTGAGCTAGAGGCCAAAATCTACAGGTAGGCACTTTGCAAAAAACACATCTGTTTTCTTTCAAAAAATGGGATGTGTCCACGTTGCGCTTTGGGGCATTTCCTGTCGCGGGCGCTAGGCCTACCCACACAAGTGGGGTATCATTTTTATCGGGAGACTTGGGGGAACGCTGGGTGGAAGGAAATTTGTGGCTTCTCTCAGATTCCAGAACTTTCTGTCACCATAATGTGATGAAAATGTGTTTTTTTAGCCAAATTTTGAGCTTTGCAAAGGATTCTGGGTAACAGAACCTGGTCAGAGCCCCACAAGTCACCCCATCTAGGATTCCCCTAGGTCTCTAGTTTTCAAAACTGCACAGGTTTGGTAGGTTTCCCTAGGTGCCGGCTGAGCTAGAGGCCAAAATCTACAGGTAGGCACTTTGCAAAAAACAGCTCTGTTTTCTGTCAAAAAATGGGATGTGTCCACGTTGCGCTTTGGGGCATTTCCTGTCGCGGGCGCTAGGCCTACCCACACAAGTGAGGTATCATTTTTATCGGGAGACTTGGGGGAATGCTGGGTGGAAGGAAATGTGTGGCTCCTCTCAGATTCCAGAACTTTCTGTCACCATAATGTGAGGAAAATTTGTTTTTTTAGCCAAATTTTGAGCTTTGCAAAGGATTCTGGGTAACAGAACCTGGTCAGAGCCCCACAAGTCACCCCATCTTGGATTCCACTAGGTCTCTAGTTTTCGAAAATGCACAGGTTTGGTAGGTTTCCCTATGTGCCGGCTGAGCTAGAGGCCAAAATCTACAGGTAGGCACTTTGCAAAAAACAGCTTTGTTTTCTGTCAAAAAATGGGTTGTGTCCACGTTGCGCTTTGGGGCATTTCCTGTCGCGGGCGCTAGGCCTACCCACACAAGTGAGGTATCATTTTTATCGGGAGACTTGAGGGAACGCTGGGTGGAAGGGAATTTGTGGCTGCTCTCAGATTCCAGAACTTTCTGTCACCATAATGTGAGGAAAATGTGTTTTGTTAGCCAAATTTTGAGCTTTGCAAAGGATTCTGGGTAACAGAACCTGGTCAGAGCCCCACAAGTCACCCCATCTTGGATTCCACTAGGTCTCTAGTTTTCGAAAATGCACAGGTTTGGTAAGTTTCCCTATGTGCCGGCTGAGCTAGAGGCCAAAATCTACAGGTAGGCACTTTGCAAAAAACAGCTCTGTTTTCTGTAAAAAAATGGGATGTGTCCACGTTGCGCTTTGGGGCATTTCCTGTCGCGGGCGCTAGGCCTACCCACACAAGTGAGGTATCATTTTTATCGGGAGACTTGGGGGAATGCTGGGTGGAAGGAAATGTGTGGCTCCTCTCAGATTCCAGAACTTTCTGTCACCATAATGTGAGGAAAATTTGTTTTTTTAGCCAAATTTTGAGCTTTGCAAAGGATTCTGGGTAACAGAACCTGGTCAGAGCCCCACAAGTCACCCCATCTTGGATTCCACTAGGTCTCTAGTTTTCGAAAATGCACAGGTTTGGTAGGTTTCCCTATGTGCCGGCTGAGCTAGAGGCCAAAATCTACAGGTAGGCACTTTGCAAAAAACAGCTTTGTTTTCTGTCAAAAAATGGGTTGTGTCCACGTTGCGCTTTGGGGCATTTCCTGTCGCGGGCGCTAGGCCTACCCACACAAGTGAGGTATCATTTTTATCGGGAGACTTGAGGGAACGCTGGGTGGAAGGGAATTTGTGGCTGCTCTCAGATTCCAGAACTTTCTGTCACCATAATGTGAGGAAAATGTGTTTTGTTAGCCAAATTTTGAGCTTTGCAAAGGATTCTGGGTAACAGAACCTGGTCAGAGCCCCACAAGTCACCCCATCTTGGATTCCACTAGGTCTCTAGTTTTCGAAAATGCACAGGTTTGGTAAGTTTCCCTATGTGCCGGCTGAGCTAGAGGCCAAAATCTACAGGTAGGCACTTTGCAAAAAACAGCTCTGTTTTGTGTAAAAAAATGGGATGTGTCCATGTTGCGCTTTGGGGCATTTCCTGTCGCGGGCGCTAGGCCTACCCACACAAGTGAGGTATCATTTTTATCGGGAGACTTGGGGGAATGCTGGGTGGAAGGAAATGTGTGGCTCCTCTCAGATTACAGAACTTTCTGTCACCATAATGTGAGGAAAATTTGTTTTTTTAGCCAAATTTTGAGCTTTGCAAAGGATTCTGGGTAACAGAACCTGGTCAGAGCCCCACAAGTCACCCCATCTTGGCTTCCACTAGGTCTCTAGTTTCCGAAAATGCACAGGTTTGGTAAGTTTCCCTATGTGCCGGCTGAGCTAGAGGCCAAAATCTACAGGTAGGCACTTTGCAAAAAACAGCTCTGTTTTCTGTCAAAAAATGGGTTGTGTCCACGTTGCGCTTTGGGGCATTTCCTGTCGCGGGCGCTAGGCCTACCCACACAAGTGAGGTATCATTTTTATCGGGAGACTTGAGGGAACGCTGGGTGGAAGGGAATTTGTGGCTGCTCTCAGATTCCAGAACTTTCTGTCACCATAATGTGAGGAAAATGTGTTTTGTTAGCCAAATTTTGAGCTTTGCAAAGGATTCTGGGTAACAGAACCTGGTCAGAGCCCCACAAGTCACCCCATCTTGGATTCCACTAGGTCTCTAGTTTTCGAAAAGGCACAGGTTTGGTAAGTTTCCCTATGTGCCGGCTGAGCTAGAGGCCAAAATCTACAGGTAGGCACTTTGCAAAAAACAGCTCTGTTTTCTGTAAAAAAATGGGATGTGTCCACGTTGCGCTTTGGGGCATTTTCTGTCGCGGGCGCTAGGTCTACCCACACAAGTGAGGTATCATTTTTATCGGGAGACTTGGGGGAATGCTGGGTGGAAGGAAATGTGTGGCTCCTCTCAGATTCCAGAACTTTCTGTCACCATAATGTGACGAAAATTTGTTTTTTTAGCCAAATTTTGAGCTTTGCAAAGGATTCTGGGTAACAGAACCTGGTCAGAGCCCCACAAGTCACCCCATCTTGGATTCCACTAGGTCTCTAGTTTTCGAAAATGCACAGGTTTGGTAGGTTTCCCTATGTGCCGGCTGAGCTAGAGGCCAAAATCTACAGGTAGGCACTTTGCAAAAAACAGCTTTGTTTTCTGTCAAAAAATGGGTTGTGTCCACGTTGCGCTTTGGGGCATTTCCTGTCGCGGGCGCTAGGCCTACCCACACAAGTGAGGTATCATTTTTATCGGGAGACTTGAGGGAACGCTGGGTGGAAGGGAATATGTGGCTGCTCTCAGATTCCAGAACTTTCTGTCACCATAATGTGAGGAAAATGTGTTTTGTTAGCCAAATTTTGAGCTTTGCAAAGGATTCTGGGTAACAGAACCTGGTCAGAGCCCCACAAGTCACCCCATCTTGGATTCCACTAGGTCTCTAGTTTTCGAAAATGCACAGGTTTGGTAAGTTTCCCTATGTGCCGGCTGAGCTAGAGGCCAAAATCTACAGGTAGGCACTTTGCAAAAAACAGCTCTGTTTTCTGTAAAAAAATGGGATGTGTCCACGTTGCGCTTTGGGGCACTTCCTGTCGCGGGCGCTAGGCCTACCCACACAAGTGAGGTATCATTTTTATCGGGAGACTTGGGGGAATGCTGGGTGGAAGGAAATGTGTGGCTCCTCTCAGATTACAGAACTTTCTGTCACCATAATGTGAGGAAAATTTGTTTTTTTAGCCAAATTTTGAGCTTTGCAAAGGATTCTGGGTAACAGAACCTGGTCAGAGCCCCACAAGTCACCCCATCTTGGATTCCCCTAGGTCTCTAGTTTTCGAAAATGCACAGGTTTGGTAAGTTTCCCTATGTGCCGGCTGAGCTAGAGGCCAAAATCTACAGGTAGGCACTTTGCAAAAAACAGCTCTGTTTTCTGACAAAATATGGGTTGTGTCCACGTTGCGCTTTGGGGCATTTCCTGTCGCGGGCGCTAGGCCTACCCACACAAGTGAGGTATCATTTTTATCGGGAGACTTGAGGGAACGCTGGCTGGAAGGGAATTTGTGGCTCCTCTCAGATTCCAGAACTTTCTGTCACCATAATGTGAGGAAAATGTGTTTTTTTAGCCAAATTTTGAGCTTTGCAAAGGATTCTGGGTAACAGAACGTGGTCAGAGCCGCACAAGTCACCCCATCTTGGATTCCCCTAGGTCTCTAGTTTTCAAAAATGCACAGGTTGGGTAGGTTTCCCTAGGTGCCGGCTGAGCTAGAGGCCAAAATCTACAGATAGGCACTTTGCAAAAAACACCTCTGTTTTCTTTCAAAAAATGGGATGTGTCCACGTTGCGCTTTGGGGCATTTCCTGTCGCGGGCGCTAGGCCTACCCACACAAGTGGGGTATCATTTTCATCGGGAGACTTGGGGGAACGCTGGGTGGAAGGAAATTTGTGGCTTCTCTCAGATTCCAGAACTTTCTGTCAGCATAATGTGATGAAAATGTGTTTTTTTAGCCAAATTTTGAGCTTTGCAAAGGATTCTGGGTAACAGAACCTGGTCAGAGCCCCACAAGTCACCCCATCTTGGATTCCCCTAGGTCTCTAGTTTTCAAAACTGCACAGGTTTGGTAAGTTTCCCTAGGTGCCGGCTGAGCTAGAGGCCAAAATCTACAGGTAGGCACTTTGCAAAAAACACCTTTGTTTTCTTTCAAAAAATGGGATGTGTCCACGTTGCGCTTTGGGGCATTTCCTGTCGCCGGCGCTAGGCCTACCCACACAAGTGGGGTATCATTTTGATCGGGAGACTTGGGGGAACGCTGGGTGGAAGGGAATTTGTGGCTTCTCTCAGATTCCAGAACTTTCTGTCACCATAATGTGATGAAAATGTGTTTTTTTAGCCAAATTTTGAGCTTTGCAAAGGATTCTGGGTAACAGAACCTGGTCAGAGCCCCACAAGTCACCCCATCTTGGATTCCCCTAGGTCTCTAGTTTTCAAAAATGCACAGGTTGGGTAGGTTTCCCTAGGTGCCGGCTGAGCTAGAGGCCAAAATCTACAGGTAGGCACTTTGCAAAAAACACCTCTGTTTTCTTTAAAAAAATGGGATGTGTCCACGTTGCGCTTTGGGGCATTTCCTGTCGCGGGCGCTAGGCCTACCCACACAAGTGGGGTATCATTTTTATCGGGAGACTTGGGGGAACGCTGGGTGGATGGAAATTTGTGGCTCTTCTCAGATTCCAGAACTTTCTGTCACCATAATGTGATGAAACTGTGTTATTTTAGCCAAATGTTGCGCTTTGCAAAGGATTCTGGGTAACAGAACCTGGTCAGAGCCCCACAAGTCACCCCATCTTGGATTCCCCTAGGTCTCTAGTTTTCAAAAATGCACAGGTTGGGTAGGTTTCCCTATGTGCCGGCTGAGCTAGAGGCCAAAATCTACAGGTAGGCACTTTGCAAAAAACACCTCTGTTTTCTTTAAAAAGATGGGATGTGTCCACGTTGCGCTTTGGGGCATTTTCTGTCGCGGGCACTAGGCCTACCCACACAAGTGAGGTATCATTTTTATCGGGAGACTTGGGGAAACGCTGGGTGGAAGGAAATTTGTGGCTCCTCTCAGATTCCAGAACTTTCTGTCACCATAATGTGAGGAAAATGTGTTTTTTTAGCCACATTTTGAGCTTTGCAAAGGATTCTCGGTAACAGAACCTGGTCAGAGCCCCACAAATCACCCCATCTTGGATTCACCTAGGTCTCTAGTTTTAAAAAAATGCACAGGTTTGGTAGGTTTCCCTAGGTGCCGGCTGAGCTAGAGGCCAAAATCTACAGATAGGCACTTTGCAAAAAACAGCTCTATTTTCTGTCAAAAAATGGTTTGTGTCCACGTTGCGCTTTGGGGCATTCCCTGAAGCGGGCGCTAGGGCTACCCACACAAGTGAGGTATCATTTTTATCGGGAGACTTGGGGGAACGCTGGGTGGATGGAAATTGTTGGCTCCTCTCAGATTCCAGAACTTTCTGTCACGATAATGTGATGAAAATGTGTTTTTTTAGCCAAATTTTGAGCTTTGCAAAGGATTCTGGGTAACAGAACCTGGTCAGAGCCCCACAAGTCACCCCATCTTGGATTCCACTAGGTCTCTAGTTTTCGAAAATGCACAGGTTTGGTAGGTTTCCCTAGGTGCCGGCTGAGCTAGAGGCCAAAATCTACAGGTAGGCACTTTGCAAAAAACACCTTTGTTTTCTTTAAAAAAATGGGATGTGTCCACGTTGCGCTTTGGGGCATTTCCTGTCGCGGGCGCTAGGCCTACCCACACAAGTGGGGTATCATTTTTATCGGGAGACTTGGGGGAACGCTGGGTGGAAGGAAATTTGTGGCTTCTCTCAGATTCCAGAACTTTCTGTCACCATAATGTGATGAAACTGTGTTTTTTTAGCCAAATTTTGAGCTTTGCAAAGGATTCTGGGTAACAGAACCTGGTCAGAGTCCCACAAGTCACCCCATCTTGGATTCCCCTAGGTCTCTAGTTTTCAAAACTGCACAGGTTGGGTAAGTTTCCCTAGGTGCCGGCTGAGCTAGAGGCCAAAATCTACAGGTAGGCACTTTGCAAAAAACACCTCTGTTTTCTTTCAAAAAATGGGATGTGTCCACGTTGCGCTTTGGGGCATTTCCTGTCGCCGGCGCCAGGCCTACCCACACAAGTGAGGTATCATTTTTATCGGGAGACTTGAGGGAACGCTGGGTGGAAGGGAATTTGTGGCTGCTCTCAGATTCCAGAACTTTCTGTCACCATAATGTGAGGAAAATGTGTTTTGTTAGCCAAATTTTGAGCTTTGCAAAGGATTCTGGGTAACAGAACCTGGTCAGAGCCCCACAAGTCACCCCATCTTGGATTCCACTAGGTCTCTAGTTTTCGAAAATGCACAGGTTTGATAAGTTTCCCTATGTGCCGGCTGAGCTAGAGGCCAAAATCTACAGGTAGGCACTTTGCAAAAAACAGCTCTGTTTTCTGTAAAAAAATGGGATGTGTCCACGTTGCGCTTTGGGGCATTTCCTGTCGCGGGCGCTAGGCCTACCCACACAAGTGAGGTATCATTTTTATCGGGAGACTTGGGGGAATGCTGGGTGGAAGGAAATGTGTGGCTCCTCTCAGATTCCAGAACTTTCTGTCACCATAATGTGAGGAAAATTTGCTTTTTTAGCCAAATTTTGAGCTTTGCAAAGGATTCTGGGTAACAGAACCTGGTCAGAGCCCCACAAGTCACCCCATCTTGGATTCCACTAGGTCTCTAGTTTTCGAAAATGCACAGGTTTGGTAAGTTTCCCTATGTGCCGGCTGAGCTAGAGGCCAAAATCTACAGGTAGGCACTTTGCAAAAAACAGCTCTGTTTTCTGTCAAAAAATGGGTTCTGTCCACGTTGCGCTTTGGGGCATTTCCTGTCGCGGGCGCTAGGCCTACCCACACAAGTGAGGTTTCATTTTTATCGGGAGACTTGAGGGAACGCTGGGTGGAAGGGAATTTGTGGCTCCTCTCAGATTCCAGAACTTTCTGTCACCATAATGTGAGGAAAATGTGTTTTTTTTAGCCAACTTTTGAGCTTTGCAAAGGATTCTGGGTAACAGAACGTGGTCAGAGCCCCACAAGTCACCCCATCTTGGACTCCCCTAGGTCTCTAGTTTTCAAAAATGCACAGGTTGGGTAGGTTTCCCTAGGTGCCGGCTGAGCTAGAGGCCAAAATCTACAGGTAGGCACTTTGCAAAAAACAGCTCTGTTTTCTGTAAAAAAATGGGATGTGTCCACGTTGCGCTTTGGGGCATTTCCTGTCGCGGGCGCTAGGCCTACCCACACAAGTGAGGTATCATTTTTATCGGGAGACTTGGGGGAATGCTGGGTGGAAGGAAATGTGTGGCTCCTCTCAGATTCCAGAACTTTCTGTCACCATAATGTGAGGAAAAATTTGTTTTTTTAGCCAAATTTTGAGCTTTGCAAAGGATTCTGGGTAACAGAACCTGGTCAGAGCCCCACAAGTCACCCCATCTTGGATTCCACTAGGTCTCTAGTTTTCGAAAATGCACAGGTTTGGTAAGTTTCCCTATGTGCCGGCTGAGCTAGAGGCCAAAATCTACAGGTAGGCACTTTGCAAAAAACAGCTCTGTTTTCTGTCAAAAAATGGGTTCTGTCCACGTTGCGCTTTGGGGCATTTCCTGTCGCGGGCGCTAGGCCTACCCACACAAGTGAGGTTTCATTTTTATCGGGAGACTTGAGGGAACGCTGGGTGGAAGGGAATTTGTGGCTCCTCTCAGATTCCAGAACTTTCTGTCACCATAATGTGAGGAAAATGTGTTTTTTTAGCCAAATTTTGAGCTTTGCAAAGGCTTCTGGGTAACAGAACGTGGTCAGAGCCCCACAAGTCACCCCATCTTGGACTCCCCTAGGTCTCTAGTTTTCAAAAATGCACAGGTTGGGTAGGTTTCCCTAGGTGCCGGCTGAGCTAGAGGCCAAAATCTACAGGTAGGCACTTTGCAAAAAACACATCTGTTTTCTTTCAAAAAATGGGATGTGTCCACGTTGCGCATTGGGGCATTTCCTGTCGCGGGCGCTAGGCCTACCCACACAAGTGGGGTATCATTTTTATCGGGAGACTTGGGGGAACGCTGGGTGGAAGGAAATTTGTGGCTTCTCTCAGATTCCAGAACTTTCTGTCACCATAATGTGATGAAAATGTGTTTTTTTAGCCAAATGTTGAGCTTTGCAAAGGATTCTGGGTAACAGAACCTGGTCAGAGCCCCACAAGTCACCCCATCTTGGATTCCCCTAGGTCTCTAGTTTTCAAAACTGCACAGGTTTGGTAGGTTTCCCTAGGTGCCGGCTGAGCTAGAGGCCAAAATCTACAGGTAGGCACTTTGCAAAAAACAGCTCTGTTTTCTGTAAAAAAATGGGATGTGTCCACGTTGCGCTTTGGGGCATTTCCTGTCGCGGGCGCTAGGCCTACCCACACAAGTGAGGTATCATTTTTATCGGGAGACTTGGGGGAATGCTGGGTGGAAGGAAATGTGTGGCTCCTCTCAGATTCCAGAACTTTCTGTCACCATAATGTGAGGAAAATTTGTTTTTTTAGCCAAATTTTGAGCTTTGCAAAGGATTCTGGGTAACAGAACCTGGTCAGAGCCCCACAAGTCACCCCATCTTGGATTCCACTAGGTCTCTAGTTTTCGAAAATGCACAGGTTTGGTAAGTTTCCCTACGTGCCGGCTGAGCTAGAGGCCAAAATCTACAGGTAGGCACTTTGCAAAAAACAGCTCTGTTTTCTGTCAAAAAATGGGTTCTGTCCACGTTGCGCTTTGGGGCATTTCCTGTCGCGGGCGCTATGCCTACCCACACAAGTGAGGTTTCATTTTTATCGGGAGACTTGAGGGAACGCTGGGTGGAAGGAAATTTGTGGCTCCTCTCAGATTCCAGAACTTTCTGTCACCATAATGTGAGGAAAATGTGTTTTTTTAGCCAAATTTTGAGCTTTGCAAAGGCTTCTGGGTAACAGAACGTGGTCAGAGCCCCACAAGTCACCCCATCTTGGTCTCCCCTAGGTCTCTAGTTTTCAAAAATGCACAGGTTGGGTAGGTTTCCCTAGGTGCCGGCTGAGCTAGAGGCCAAAATCTACAGGTAGGCACTTTGCAAAAAACACATCTGTTTTCTTTCAAAAAATGGGATGTGTCCACGTTGCGCATTGGGGCATTTCCTGTCGCGGGCGCTAGGCCTACCCACACAAGTGGGGTATCATTTTTATCGGGAGACTTGGGGGAACGCTGGGTGGAAGGAAATTTGTGGCTTCTCTCAGATTCCAGAACTTTCTGTCACCATAATGTGATGAAAATTTGTTTTTTTAGCCAAATGTTGAGCTTTGCAAAGGATTCTGGGTAACAGAACCTGGTCAGAGCCCCACAAGTCACCCCATCTTGGATTCCCCTAGGTCTCTAGTTTTCAAAACTGCACAGGTTTGGTAGGTTTCCCTAGGTGCCGGCTGAGCTAGAGGCCAAAATCTACAGGTAGGCACTTTGCAAAAAACAGCTCTGTTTTCTGTAAAAAAATGGGATGTGTCCACGTTGCGCTTTGGGGCATTTCCTGTCGCGGGCGCTAGGCCTACCCACACAAGTGAGGTATCATTTTTATCGGGAGACTTGGGGGAATGCTGGGTGGAAGGAAATGTGTGGCTCCTCTCAGATTCCAGAACTTTCTGTCACCATAATGTGAGGAAAATTTGTTTTTTTAGCCAAATTTTGAGCTTTGCAAAGGATTCTGGGTAACAGAACCTGGTCAGAGCCCCACAAGTCACCCCATCTTGGATTCCACTAGGTCTCTAGTTTTCGAAAATGCACAGGTTTGGTAAGTTTCCCTATGTGCCGGCTGAGCTAGAGGCCAAAATCTACAGGTAGGCACTTTGCAAAAAACAGCTCTGTTTTCTGTCAAAAAATGGGTTCTGTCCACGTTGCGCTTTGGGGCATTTCCTGTCGCGGGCGCTAGGCCTACCCACACAAGTGAGGTTTCATTTTTATCGGGAGACTTGAGGGAACGCTGGGTGGAAGGGAATTTGTGGCTCCTCTCAGATTCCAGAACTTTCTGTCACCATAATGTGAGGAAAATGTGTTTTTTTAGCCAAATTTTGAGCTTTGCAAAGGATTCTGGGTAACAGAACGTGGTCAGAGCCCCACAAGTCACCCCATCTTGGACTCCCCTAGGTCTCTAGTTTTCAAAAATGCACAGGTTGGGTAGGTTTCCCTAGGTGCCAGCTGAGCTAGAGGCCAAAATCTACAGGTAGGCACTTTGCAAAAAACACATCTGTTTTCTTTCAAAAAATGGGATGTGTCCACGTTGCGCTTTGGGGCATTTCCTGTCGCGGGCGCTAGGCCTACCCACACAAGTGGGGTATCATTTTTATCGGGAGACTTGGGGGAACGCTGGGTGGAAGGAAATTTGTGGCTTCTCTCAGATTCCAGAACTTTCTGTCACCATAATGTGATGAAAATGTGTTTTTTTAGCCAAATTTTGAGCTTTGCAAAGGATTCTGGGTAACAGAACCTGGTCAGAGCCCCACAAGTCACCCCATCTTGGATTCCCCTAGGTCTCTAGTTTTCAAAACTGCACAGGTTTGGTAGGTTTCCCTAGGTGCCGGCTGAGCTAGAGGCCAAAATCTACAGGTAGGCACTTTGCAAAAAACACATCTGTTTTCTTTCAAAAAATGGGATGTGTCCACGTTGCGCTTTGGGGCATTTCCTGTCGCGGGCGCTAGGCCTACCCACACAAGTGAGGTATCATTTTTATCGGGAGACTTGGGGGAATGCTGGGTGGAAGGAAATGTGTGGCTCCTCTCAGATTCCAGAACTTTCTGTCACCATAATGTGAGGAAAATTTGTTTTTTTAGCCAAATTTTGAGCTTTGCAAAGGATTCTGGGTAACAGAACCTGGTCAGAGCCCCACAAGTCACCCCATCTTGGATTCCACTAGGTCTCTAGTTTTCGAAAATGCACAGGTTTGGTAGGTTTCCCTATGTGCCGGCTGAGCTAGAGGCCAAAATCTACAGGTAGGCACTTTGCAAAAAACAGCTTTGTTTTCTTTCAAAAAATGGGTTGTGTCCACGTTGCGCTTTGGGGCATTTCCTGTCGCGGGCGCTAGGCCTACCCACACAAGTGAGGTATCATTTTTATCGGGAGACTTGGGGGAATGCTGGGTGGAAGGAAATGTGTGGCTCCTCTCAGATTCCAGAACTTTCTGTCACCATAATGTGAGGAAAATTTGTTTTTTTTAGCCAAATTTTGAGCTTTGCAAAGGATTCTGGGTAACAGAACCTGGTCAGAGCCCCACAAGTCACCCCATCTTGGATTCCACTAGGTCTCTAGTTTTCGAAAATGCACAGGTTTGGTAGGTTTCCCTATGTGCCGGCTGAGCTAGAGGCCAAAATCTACAGGTAGGCACTTTGCAAAAAACAGCTTTGTTTTCTGTCAAAAAATGGGTTGTGTCCACGTTGCGCTTTGGGGCATTTCCTGTCGCGGGCGCTAGGCCTACCCACACAAGTGAGGTATCATTTTTATCGGGAGACTTGAGGGAACGCTGGGTGGAAGGGAATTTGTGGCTGCTCTCAGATTCCAGAACTTTCTGTCACCATAATGTGAGGAAAATGTGTTTTGTTAGCCAAATTTTGAGCTTTGCAAAGGATTCTGGGTAACAGAACCTGGTCAGAGCCCCACAAGTCACCCCATCTTGGATTCCACTAGGTCTCTAGTTTTCGAAAATGCACAGGTTTGGTAAGTTTCCCTATGTGCCGGCTGAGCTAGAGGCCAAAATCTACAGGTAGGCACTTTGCAAAAAACAGCTCTGTTTTCTGTAAAAAAATGGGATGTGTCCACGTTGCGCTTTGGGGCATTTCCTGTCGCGGGCGCTAGGCCTACCCACACAAGTGAGGTATCATTTTTATCGGGAGACTTGAGGGAACGCTGGGTGGAAGGGAATTTGTGGCTGCTCTCAGATTCCAGAACTTTCTGTCACCATAATGTGAGGAAAATGTGTTTTGTTAGCCAAATTTTGAGCTTTGCAAAGGATTCTGGGTAACAGAACCTGGTCAGAGCCCCACAAGTCACCCCATCTTGGATTCCACTAGGTCTCTAGTTTTCGAAAATGCACAGGTTTGGTAAGTTTCCCTATGTGCCGGCTGAGCTAGAGGCCAAAATCTACAGGTAGGCACTTTGCAAAAAACAGCTCTGTTTTCTGTAAAAAAATGGGATGTGTCCACGTTGCGCTTTGGGGCATTTCCTGTCGCGGGCGCTAGGCCTACCCACACAAGTGAGGTATCATTTTTATCGAGAGACTTGGGGGAATGCTGGGTGGAAGGAAATGTGTGGCTCCTCTCAGATTCCAGAACTTTCTGTCACCATAATGGGAGGAAAATTTGTTTTTTTAGCCAAATTTTGAGCTTTGCAAAGGATTCTGGGTAACAGAACCTGGTCAGAGCCCCACAAGTCACCCCATCTTGGATTCCACTAGGTCTCTAGTTTTCGAAAATGCACAGGTTTGGTAGGTTTCCCTATGTGCCGGCTGAGCTAGAGGCCAAAATCTACAGGTAGGCACTTTGCAAAAAACAGCTTTGTTTTCTGTCAAAAAATGGGTTGTGTCCACGTTGCGCTTTGGGGCATTTCCTGTCGCGGGCTCTAGGCCTACCCACACAAGTGAGGTATCATTTTTATCGGGAGACTTGAGGGAACGCTGGGTGGAAGGGAATTTGTGGCTGCTCTCAGATTCCAGAACTTTCTGTCACCATAATGTGAGGAAAATGTGTTTTGTTAGCCAAATTTTGAGCTTTGCAAAGGATTCTGGGTAACAGAACTTGGTCAGAGCCCCACAAGTCACCCCATCTTGGATTCCACTAGGTCTCTAGTTTTCGAAAATGCACAGGTTTGGTAAGTTTCCCTATGTGCCGGCTGAGCTAGAGGCCAAAATCTACAGGTAGGCACTTTGCAAAAAACAGCTCTGTTTTCTGTAAAAAAATGGGATGTGTCCACGTTGCGCTTTGGGGCATTTCCTGTCGCGGGCGCTAGGCCTACCCACACAAGTGAGGTATCATTTTTATCGGGAGACTTGGGGGAATGCTGGGTGGAAGGAAATGTGTGGCTCCTCTCAGATTACAGAACTTTCTGTCACCATAATGTGAGGAAAATTTGTTTTTTTAGCCAAATTTTGAGCTTTGCAAAGGATTCTGGGTAACAGAACCTGGTCAGAGCCCCACAAGTCACCCCATCTTGGATTCCACTAGGTCTCTAGTTTTCGAAAATGCACAGGTTTGGTAGGTTTCCCTATGTGCCGGCTGAGCTAGAGGCCAAAATCTACAGGTAGGCACTTTGCAAAAAACAGCTTTGTTTTCTGTCAAAAAATGGGTTGTGTCCACGTTGCGCTTTGGGGCATTTCCTGTCGCGGGGCGCTAGGCCTACCCACACAAGTGAGGTATCATTTTTATCGGGAGACTTGAGGGAACGCTGGCTGGAAGGGAATTTGTGGCTGCTCTCAGATTCCAGAACTTTCTGTCACCATAATGTGAGGAAAATGTGTTTTGTTAGCCAAATTTTGAGCTTTGCAAAGGATTCTGGGTAACAGAACCTGGTCAGAGCCCCACAAGTCACCCCATCTTGGATTCCCCTAGGTCTCTAGTTTTCAAAAATGCACAGGTTGGGTAGGTTTCCCTAGGTGCCGGCTGAGCTAGAGGCCAAAATCTACAGGTAGGCACTTTGCAAAAAACACCTCAGTTTTCTTTAAAAAAATGGGATGTGTCCACATTGCGCTTTGGGGCATTTCCTGTCGCGGGCGCTAGGCCTACCCACACAAGTGGGGTATCATTTTCATCGGGAGACTTGGGGGAACGCTGGGTGGAAGGAAATTTGTGGCTTCTCTCAGATTCCAGAACTTTCTGTCACCATAATGTGATGAAAATGTGTTTTTTTAGCCAAATTTTGAGCTTTGCAAAGGATTCTGGGTAACAGAACCTGGTCAGAGCCCCACAAGTCACCCCATCTTGGATTCCCCTACGTCTCTAGTTTTCAAAACTGCACAGGTTTGGTAAGTTTCCCTAGGTGCCGGCTGAGCTAGAGGCCAAAATCTACAGGTAGGCACTTTGCAAAAAACAGCTCTGTTTTCTTTCAAAAAATGGGATGTGTCCACGTTGCGCTTTGGGGCATTTCCTGTCGCGGGCGCTAGGCCTACCCACACAAGTGAGGTATCATTTTTATCGGGAGACTTGAGGGAACGCTGGGTGGAAGGGAATTTGTGGCTGCTCTCAGATTCCAGAACTTTCTGTCACCATAATGTGAGGAAAATGTGTTTTGTCAGCCAAATTTTGAGCTTTGCAAAGGATTCTGGGTAACAGAACCTGGTCAGAGCCCCACAAGTCACCCCATCTTGGATTCCACTAGGTCTCTAGTTTTCGAAAATGCACAGGTTTGGTAAGTTTCCCTAGGTGCCGGCTGAGCTAGAGGCCAAAATCTACAGGTAGGCACTTTGCAAAAAACAGCTCTGTTTTCTGTAAAAAAATGGGATGTGTCCACGTTGCGCTTTGGGGCATTTCCTGTCGCGGGCGCTAGGCCTACCCACACAAGTGAGGAATCATTTTTATCGGGAGACTTGGGGGAATGCTGGGTGGAAGGAAATGTGTGGCTCCTCTCAGATTCCAGAACTTTCTGTCACCATAATGTGAGGAAAATTTGTTTTTATAGCCAAATTTTGAGCTTTGCAAAGGATTCTGGGTAACAGAACCTGTTCAGAGCCCCATAAATCACCCCATCTTGGATTCCACTAGGTGTCTAGTTTTCGAAAATGCACAGGTTTGGTAGGTTTCCCTAGGTGCTGGCTGAGCTAGAGGCCAAAATCTACAGGTAGGCACTTTGCAAAAAACACCTTTGTTTTCTTTCAAAAAATGGGATGCGTCCACGTTGCGCTTTGGGGCATTTCCTGTCGCCGGCGCTAGGCCTACCCACACAAGTGGGGTATCATTTTGATCGGGAGACTTGGGGGAACGCTGGGTGGAAGGAAATTTGTGGCTTCTCTCAGATTCCAGAACTTTCTGTCACCATAATGTGATGAAACTGTGTTTTTTTAGCCAAATTTTGAGCTTTGCAAAGGATTCTGGGTAACAGAACCTGGTCAGAGCCCCACAAGTCACCCCATCTTGGATTCCCCTAGGTCTCTAGTTTTCAAAAATGCACAGGTTGGGTAGGTTTCCCTATGTGCCGGCTGAGCTAGAGGCCAAAATCTACAGGTAGGCACTTTGCAAAAAACACCTCTGTTTTCTTTAAAAAGATGGGATGTGTCCACGTTGCGCTTTGGGGCATTTTCTGTCGCGGGCACTAGGCCTACCCACACAAGTGAGGTATCATTTTTATCGGGAGACTTGGGGGAAACGCTGGGTGGAAGGAAATTTGTGGCTCCTCTCAGATTCCAGAACTTTCTGTCACCATAATGTGAGGAAAATGTTTTTTTTTAGCCACATTTTGAGCTTTGCAAAGAATTCTCGGTAACAGAACCTGGTCAGAGCCCCACAAATCACCCCATCTTGGATTCCCCTAGGTCTCTAGTTTTAAAAACATGCACAGGTTTGGTAGGTTTCCCTAGGTGCCGGCTGAGCTAGAGGCCAAAATCTACAGATAGGCACTTGGCAAAAAACAGCTCTATTTTCTGTCAAAAAATGGTTTGTGTCCACGTTGCGCTTTGGGGCATTCCCTGAAGCGGGCGCTAGGGCTACCCACACAAGTGAGGTATCATTTTTATCGGGAGACTTGGGGGAACGCTGGGTGGATGGAAATTGTTGGCTCCTCTCAGATTCCAGAACTTTCTGTCACGATAATGTGATGAAAATGTGTTTTTTTAGCCAAATTTTGAGCTTTGCAAAGGATTCTGGGTAACAGAACCTGGTCAGAGCCCCACAAGTCACCCCATCTTGGATTCCACTAGGTCTCTAGTTTTCGAAAATGCACAGGTTTGGTAGGTTTTCCCTAGGTGCCGGCTGAGCTAGAGGCCAAAATCTACAGGTAGGCACTTTGCAAAAAACACCTTTGTTTTCTTTAAAAAAATGGGATGTGTCCACGTTGCGCTTTGGGGCATTTCCTGTCGCGGGCGCTAGGCCTACCCACACAAGTGGGGTATCATTTTTATCGGGAGACTTGGGGGAACGCTGGGTGGAAGGAAATTTGTGGCTTCTCTCAGATTCCAGAACTTTCTGTCACCATAATGTGATGAAACTGTGTTTTTTTAGCCAAATTTTGAGCTTTGCAAAGGATTCTGGGTAACAGAACCTGGTCAGAGCCCCACAAGTCACCCCATCTTGGATTCCCCTAGGACTCTAGTTTTCAAAAATGCACAGGTTGGGTAGGTTTCCCTATGCGCCGGCTGAGCTAGAGGCCAAAATCTACAGATAGACACTTTGCAAAAAACACCTCTGTTTTCTTTAAAAAAATGGGATGTGTCCACGTTGCGCCATGGGGCATTTTCTGTCGGGGGCGCTAGGCCTACCCACACAAGTGAGGTATCATTTTTATCGGGAGACTTGGGGGAACGCTGCGTGTATGGAAATTTGTGGCTCCTCTCAGATTCCAGAACTTTCTGTCACCATAATGTGAGGAAAATGTTTTTTTTTAAACCAAATCTTGAGCTTTGCAAAGGATTCTGGGTAACAGAACCTGGTCAGAGTCCCACAAGTCACCCCATCTTGGATTCCCCTAGGTCTCTAGTTTTCATAAATGCACAGGTTTGGTAGGTTTCCCTAGGTGCTGGCTGAGCTAGAGGCCAAAATCTACAGGTAGGCTCTTTGCAAAAAACAGCTGTGTTTTATGTCAAAAAATGGGTTGTGTCCACGTTGCGCTTTGGGGCATTTCCTGTCGCGGGGCGCTAGGCCTACCCACACAAGTGAGGTATCATTTTTATCGGGAGACTTGGGGGAACGCTGGGTGGAAGGAAATTTGTGGCTCCTCTCAGATTCCAGAACTTTCTGTCACCATAATGTGAGGAAAATGTGTTTTTTTAGCCAGATTTTGACCTTTGCAAAGGATTCTGTGTAACAGAACCTGGTCAGAACCCCACAAGTCACCCCATCTTGGATTCCCCTAGGTCTCTAGTTTTCCGAAATGCACAGGTTGGGTAGGTTTCCCTAGGTGCCGGCTGAGCTAGACTCCAAAATCTACAGGTAGGCACTTTGCAAAAAACAGCTCTGTTTTCTGTCAAAAAATGGGTTGTGTCCACGTTGCGCTTTGGGGCATTTCCTGTCGGGGGCGCTATGCCTACCCATACAAGTGAGGTATCATTTTGTATCGGGAGACTTGGGGGAACGCTGGGTGGAAGGAAATTTGTGGCTCCTCTCAGATTCCAGAACTTTCTGTCACCATAATGTGAGGAAAATGTGTTTTTTTAGCCAAATTGTGAGCTTTGTAAAGGATTCTGGGGAACAGAACCTGGTCAGAGCCCCACAAGTCACCCCATCTTGGATTCCCCTAGGTCTTTAGATTTAAAAAATGCACAGGTTTGGTAGGTTTCCCTAGGTGCTGGCTGAGCTAGAGGCCAAAATCTACTACTTTGCAAAAAACAGCTCTGTTTTCTGTCAAAAAATGGGATGTGTCCACGTTGTGCTTTGGGGCATTTCCTGTCGCGGGCGCTAGGCCTACCCACACAAGTAAGGTATCATTTTTATCGGGAGACTTTGGGGGAACTCTGGGTGGAAAGAAATTTGTGCCTCCTCTCAGATTCCAAAACTTTCTGCCACAGATATGTGAGGAACATGTGTTTTTTTTAGCCAAATTTTGAGGGTTGCAAAAGATTCTGGGTAACAGAACCTGGTCAGAGCCCCACAAGTCACACCCTTATTGGATTCCCCTAGGTCTCTAGTTTTAAAAAATGCACAGGTTTGGTAGGTTTCCATAGGTGCCAGCTGAGCTAGAGGCCAAAATCTACAGATAGGCACTTTGCAAAAAACAGCTCTGTTTTCTGTCAAAAAATGGGTTGTGTCCACGTTGCGCTTTGGGGCATTTCCTGTCGGGGGCGCTATGCCTACCCACACAAGTGGGGTATCACTTTTATCGGGAGACTTGGGGGAACGCTGGGTGGAAGGAAATTTGTGGCTTCTCGCAGATTCCAGAATTTTCTGTCACCATAATGTGATGAAAATGTGTTTTTTTAGCCAAATTTTGAGCTTTGTAAAGGATTCTGGGGAACAGAACCTGGTCAGAGCCCCACAAGTCACCCCATCTTGGATTCCCCTAGGTCTTTAGATTTAAAAAATGCACAGGTTTGGTAGGTTTCCCTAGGGGCTGGCTGAGCTAGAGGCCAAAATCTACTACTTTGCAAAAAACAGCTCTGTTTTCTGTCAAAAAATGGGATGTGTCCACGTTGCGCTTTGGGGCATTTCCTGTCGTGGGCGCTAGGCCTACCCACACAAGTGAGGTATCATTATTATCGGGACACTTGAGGGAACGCTGGGTGGAAGGGAATTTGTGGCTCCTCTCAGATTCCAGAACTTTCTGTCACCATAATGTGAGGAAAATGTGTTTTTTTAGCCACATTTTGAGCTTTGCAAAGGATTCTGGGTAACAGAACGTGGTCAGAGTCCCACAAGTCACCCCATCTTGGATTCCCCTAGGTCTCTAGTTTTCTAAAATGCACAGGTTGGGTAGGTTTCCCTAGGTGCCGGCTGAGCTAGAGGCCAAAATCTACAGGTAGGCACTTTGCAAAAAACACCTCTGTTTTCTTTAAAAAAATGGGATGTGTCCACGTTGCGCTTTGGGGCATTTCCTGTCGCGGGCGCTAGGCCTACCCACACAAGTGGGGTATCATTTTTATCGGGAGACTTGGGGGAACGCTGGGTGGAAGGAAATTTGTGGCTTCTCTCAGATTCCAGAACTTTCTGTCACCATAATGTGATGAAAATGTGTTTTTTTAGCCAAATTTTGAGCTTTGCAAAGGATTCTGGGTAACAGAACCTGGTCAGAGCCCCACAAGTCACCCCATCTTGGATTCCCCTAGGTCTCTAGTTTTCAAAACTGCACAGGTTTAGTAGGTTTCCCTAGGTGCCGGCTGAGCTAGAGGCCAAAATCTACAGGTAGGCACTTGGCAAAAAACAGCTCTGTTTTCTGTAAAAAAATGGGATGTGTCCACGTTGCGCTTTGGGGCATTTCCTGTCGCGGGCGCTAGGCCTACCCACACAAGTGAGGTATCATTTTTATCGGGAGACTTGGGGGAATGCTGGGTGGAAGGAAATGTGTTGCTCCTCTCAGATTCCAGAACTTTCTGTCACCATAATGTGAGGAAAATTTGTTTTTTTAGCCAAATTTTGAGCTTTGCAAAGGATTCTGGGTAACAGAACCTGGTCAGAGCCCCATAAGTCACCCCATCTTGGATTCCACTAGGTCTCTAGTTTTCGAAAATGAACAGGTTTGGTAGGTTTCCCTAGGTGCTGGCTGAGCTATAGGCCAAAATCTACAGGTAGGCACTTTGCAAAAAACACCTTTGTTTTCTTTCAAAAATGGGATGTGTCCACGTTGGGCTTTGGGGCATTTCCTGTCGCCGGCGCTAGGCCTACCCACACAAGTGGGGTATCATTTTTATCGGGAGACTGGGGGGAACACTGGGTGGATGGAAATTTGTGGCTCCTCTCAGATTCCAGAACTTTCTGTCACCATAATGTGATGAAACTGTGTTTTGTTAGCCAAATTTTGAGCTTTGCAAAGGATTCTGGGTAACAGAACGTGGTCAGAGCCCCACAAGTCACCCCATCTTGGATTCCCCTAGGTCTCTAGTTTTCAAAAATGCACAGGTTGGGTAGGTTTCCCTATGTGCCGGCTGAGCTAGAGGCCAAAATCTACAGGTAGGCACTTCACAAAAAACAGCTCTGTTTTCTGTAAAAAAATGGGATGTGTCCACGTTGCGCTTTGGGGCATTTCCTGTCGCGGGCGCTAGGCCTACCCACACAAGTGAGGTATCATTTTTATCGGGAGACTTGAGGGAACGCTAGGTGGAAGGGAATTTGTGGCTGCTCTCAGATTCCAGAACTTTCTGTCACCATAATGTGAGGAAAATGTGTTTTGTTAGCCAAATTTTGAGCTTTGCAAAGGATTCTGGGTAACAGAACCTGGTCAGAGCCCCACAAGTCACCCCATCTTGGATTCCACTAGGTCTCTAGTTTTCAAAAATGCACAGGTTTGGTAAGTTTCCCTATGTGCCGGCTGAGCTAGAGGCCAAAATCTACAGGTAGGCACTTTGCAAAAAACAGCTCTGTTTTCTGTAAAAAATGGGATGTGTCCATGTTGCGCTTTGGGGCATTTCCTGTCGCGGGCGCTAGGCCTACCCACACAAGTGAGGTATCATTTTTATCGGGAGACTTGAGGGAATGCTGGGTGGAAGGAAATGTGTGGCTCCTCTCAGATTCCAGAACTTTCTGTCACCATAATGTGAGGAAAATTTGTTTTTTTAGCAAAATTTTGAGCTTTGCAAAGGATTCTGGGTAACAGAACCTGGTCAGAGCCCCACAAGTCACCCCATCTTGGATTCCACTAGGTCTCTAGTTTATGAAAATGCACAGGTTTGGTAAGTTTCCCTATGTGCCGGCTGAGCTAGAGGCCAAAATCTACAGGTAGGCACTTTGCAAAAAACAGCTCTGTTTTCTGTCAAAATATGGGTTGTGTCCACGTTGCGCTTGGGGGCATTTCCTGTCGCGGGCGCTAGGCCTACCCACACAAGTGAGGTATCATTTTTATCGGGAGACTTGAGGGAACGCTGGGTGGAAGTGAATTTGTGGCTCCTCTCAGATTCCAGAACTTTCTGTCACCATAATGTGAGGAAAATGTGTTTTTTTAGCCAAATTTTGAGCTTTGCAAAGGATTCTGGGTAACAGAACGTGGTCAGAGCCCACAAGTCACACCATCTTGGATTCCCCTAGGTCTCTAGTTTTCAAAAATGCACAGGTTGGGTAGGTTTCCCTAGGTGCCGGCTGAGCTAGAGGCCAAAATCTACAGGTAGGCACTTTGCAAAAAACACCTCTGTTTTCTTTCAAAAAATGGGATGTGTCCACGTTGCGCTTTGGGGCATTTCCTGTCGCGGGCGCTAGGCCTACCCACACAAGTGGGGTATCATTTTTATCGGGAGACTTGGGGGAACGCTGAGTGGAAGGAAATTTGTGGCTTCTCTCAGATTCCAGAACTTTCTGTCACCATAATGTGATGAAAATGTGTTTTTTTTGCCAAATTTTGAGCTTTGCAAAGGATTCTGGGTAACAGAACCTGGTCAGAGCCCACAAATCACCCCATCTTGGATTCCCCTAGGTCTCTAGTTTTAAAAACATGCACAGGTTTGGTAGGTTTCCCTAGGTGCCGGCTGAGCTAGAGGCCAAATCTACAGATAGGCACTTTGCAAAAAACAGCTCTATTTTCTGTCAAAAAATGGTTTGTGTCCACGTTGCGCTTTGGGGCATTCCCTGAAGCGGGCGCTTTGGCTACCCACACAAGTGAGGTATCATTTTTATCGGGAGACTTGGGGGAACGCTGGGTGGATGGAAATTTGTGGCTCCTCTCAGATTCCAGAACTTTCTGTCACCATAATGTGATGAAAATGTGTTTTTTTAGCCAAATTTTGAGCTTTGCAAAGGATTCTGGGTAACAGAACCTGTTCAGAGCCCCACAAGTCACCCCATCTTGGATTACACTAGGTCTCGAGTTTTGGAAAATGCACAGGTTTGGTAGGTTTCCCTAGGTGCCGGCTGAGCTAGAGGCCAAAATCTACAGGTAGGCACTTTGCAAAAAACACCTTTGTTTTCTTTTAAAAAATGGGATGTGTCCACGTTGCGCTTTGGGGCATTTCCTGTCGCGGGCGCTAGGCCTACCCACACAAGTGAGGTATCATTTTTATCGGGAGACTTGGGGGATCGCTGGGTGGAAGGAAATTTGTGGCTCCTCTCAGATTTCAGAACTTTCTGTCACCATAATGTGAGGAAAATGTGTTTTTTTTAGCCAGATTTTGACATTTGCAAAGGATTCTGGGTAACAGAACCTGGTCAGAACCCCACAAGTCACCCCATCTTGGATTCCCCTAGGTCTCTAGATTTCCAAAATGCACAGGTTTGGTAGGTTTCCCTAGGTGCTGTCTGAGCTAGACTCCAAAATCTACAGGTAGGCACTTTGCTAAAAACAGCTCTGTTTTCTGTCAAAAAATGGGTTGTGTCCACGTTGCGCTTTGGGGCATTTCCTGTCGCGGGCACTAGGCCTACCCACACAAGTGAGGTATCATTTTTATCGGGAGACTTGGGGGAACGCTGGGTGGAAGGAAATTTGTGGCTCCTCTCAGATTTCAGAACTTTCTGTCACCATAATGTGAGGAAAATGTGTTTTTTTAGCCAGATTTTGGCCTTTGCAAAGGATTCTGGGTAACAGAACCTGGTCAGAACCCCACAAGTCACCCCATCTTGGATTCCCCTAGGTCTCTAGATTTCCAAAATGCACAGGTTTGGTAGGTTTCCCTAGGTGCCGTCTGAGCTAGACTCCAAAATCTACAGGTAGGCACTTTGCTAAAAACAGCTCTGTTTTCTGTCAAAAAATGGGTTGTGTCCACGTTGCGCTTTGGGGCATTTACTGTCGCGGGCGCTAGGCCTACCCACACAAGTGAGGTATCATTTTATATCGGGAGACTTGGGGGAACGCTGGGTGGAAGGAAATTTGTGGCTCCTCTCCGATTCCAGAACTTTCTGTCACCATAATGTGAGGAAAATTTGTTTTTTTAGCCAAATTTTGAGCTTTGCAAAGGATTCTGGGTAACAGAACCTGGTCAGAGCCCCACAAGTCACCCCATCTTGGATTCCCCTAGGTCTCTAGTTTTCAAAATTGCACAGGTTTGGTAGGTTTCCCTATGTGCCGGCTGAGCTAGTGGCCAAAATCTACAGGTAGGCACTTCACAAAAAACAGCTCTGTTTTCTGTAAAAAAATGGGATGTGTCCACGTTGAGCTTTGGGGCATTTCCTGAGGCGGGCGCTAGGCCTACCCACACAAGTGAGGTATCATTTTTATCGGGAGACTTGGGGGAACGCTGGGTGGAAGGAAATTTGTGGCTCCTCTCAGATTTCAGAACTTTCTGTCACCATAATGTGAGGAAAATGTGTTTTTTTAGCCAGATTTTGACCTTTGCAAAGGATTCTGGGTAACAGAACCTGGTCAGAACCCTACAAGTCACCCCATCTTGGATTCCCCTAGGTCTCTAGATTTCCAAAATGCACAGGTTTGGTAGGTTTCCCTAGGTGCCGTCTGAGCTAGACTCCAAAATCTACAGGTAGGCACTTTGCTAAAAACAGCTCTGTTTTCTGTCAAAAAATGGGTTGTGTCCACGTCGCGCTTTGGGGCATTTCCTGTCGCGGGCGCTAGGCCTACCCACACAAGTGAGGTATCATTTTTTTCGGGAGACTTGGGGGAACGCTGGGTGGAAGGAAATTTGTGGCTCCTCTCAGATTTCAGAACTTTCTGTCACCATAATGTGAGGAAAATGTGTTTTTTTAGCCAGATTTTGACCTTTGCAAAGGATTCTGGGTAACAGAACCTGGTCAGAACCCCACAAGTCACCCCATCTCGGATTCCCCTAGGTCTCTAGATTTCCAAAATGCACAGGTTTGGTAGGTTTCCCTAGGTGCCGTCTGAGCTAGACTCCAAAATCTACAGGTAGGCACTTTGCTAAAAACAGCTCTGTTTTCTGTCAAAAAATGGGTTGTGTCCACGTTGCGCTTTGGGGCATTTCCTGTCGCGGGCGCTAGGCCTACCCACACAAGTGAGGTATCATTTTATATCGGGAGACTTGGGGGAACGCTGGGTGGAAGGAAATTTGTGGCTCCTCTCCGATTCCAGAACTTTCTGTCACCATAATGTGAGGAAAATTTGTTTTTTTAGCCAAATTTTGAGCTTTGCAAAGGATTCTGGGTAACAGAACCTGGTCAGAGCCCCACAAGTCACCCCATCTTGGATTCCCCTAGGTCTCTAGTTTTCAAAACTGCACAGGTTTGGTAGGTTTCCCTATGTGCCGGCTGAGCTAGTGGCCAAAATCTACAGGTAGGCACTTCACAAAAAACAGCTCTGTTTTCTGTAAAAAAATGGGATGTGTCCACGTTGAGCTTTGGGGCATTTCCTGTCGCGGGCGCTAGGCCTACCCACACAAGTGAGGTATCATTTTTATCGGGAGACTTGGGGGAACGCTGGGTGGAAGGAAATTTGTGGCTCCTCTCAGATTTCAGAACTTTCTGTCACCATAATGTGAGGAAAATGTGTTTTTTAAGCCAGATTTTGACCTTTGCAAAGGATTCTGGGTAACAGAACCTGGTCAGAACCCTACAAGTCACCCCATCTTGGATTCCCCTAGGTCTCTAGATTTCCAAAATGCACAGGTTTGGTAGGTTTCCCTAGGTGCCGTCTGAGCTAGACTCCAAAATCTACAGGTAGGCACTTTGCTAAAAACAGCTCTGTTTTCTGTCAAAAAATGGGTTGTGTCCACGTTGCGCTTTGGGGCATTTCCTGTCGCGGGCGCTAGGCCTACCCACACAAGTGAGGTATCATTTTTTTCGGGAGACTTGGGGGAACGCTGGGTGGAAGGAAATTTGTGGCTCCTCTCAGATTTCAGAACTTTCTGTCACCATAATGTGAGGAAAATGTGTTTTTTTAGCCAGATTTTGACCTTTGCAAAGGATTCTGGGTAACAGAACCTGGTCAGAACCCCACAAGTCACCCCATCTTGGATTCCCCTAGGTCTCTAGATTTCCAAAATGCACAGGTTTGGTAGGTTTCCCTAGGTGCCGTCTGAGCTAGACTCCAAAATCTACAGGTAGGCACTTTGCTAAAAACAGCTCTGTTTTCTGTCAAAAAATGGGTTGTGTCCACGTTGCGCTTTGGGGCATTTCCTGTCGCGGGCGCTAGGCCTACCCACACAAGTGAGGTATCATTTTGTATCGGGAGACTTGGGGGAACGCTGGGTGGAAGGAAATTTGTGGCTCCTCTCCGATTCCAGAACTTTCTGTCACCATAATGTGAGGAAAATTAGTTTTTTTAGCCAAATTTTGAGCTTTGCAAAGGATTCTGGGTAACAGAACCTGGTCAGAGACCCACAAGTCACCCCATCTTGGATTCCCCTAGGTCTCTAGTTTTCAAAACTGCACAGGTTTGGTAGGTTTCCCTAGGTGCCGGCTGAGCTAGAGGCCAAAATCTACAGGTAGGCACTTCACAAAAAACAGCTCTGTTTTCTGTAAAAAAATGGGATGTGTCCACGTTGAGCTTTGGGGCATTTCCTGTCGCGGGCGCTAGGCCTACCCACACAAGTGAGGTATCATTTTTATCTGGAGACTTGAGGGAACGCTGGTTGGAAGGGAATTTGTGGCTCCTCTCAGATTCCAGAACTTTCTGTCACCATAATGTGATGAAACTGTGTTTTTTTAGCCAAATTTTGAGCTTTGCAAAGGATTCTGGGTAACAGAACCCGGTCAGAGCCCCACAAGTCACCCCATCTTGGATTCCACTAGGTCTCTAGTTTTCGAAAATGCACATGTTTAGTAAGTTTCCCTATGGGCCGGCTGAGCTAGAGGCCAAAATCTACAGGTAGGCACTTTGCAAAAAACAGCTCTGTTTTCTGTAAAAAAAATAGGATGTGTCCACGTTGCGCTTTGGGGCATTTCCTGTCGCGGGCTATAGGCCTACCCACACAAGTGAGGTATCATTTTTATCGGGAGACTTGGGGGAATGCTGGGTGGAAGGAAATGTGTGGCTCCTCTCAGATTCCAGAACTTTCTGTCACCATAATGTGAGGAAAATTTGTTTTTTTAGCCAAATTTTGAGCTTTGCAAAGGATTCTGGGTAACAGAACCTGGTCAGAGCCCCACAAGTCACCCCATCTTGGATTCCACTAGGTCTCTAGTTTTCGAAAATGCGCAGGTTTGGTAAGTTTCCCTATGTGCCGGCTGAGCTAGAGGCCAAAATCTACAGGTAGGCACTTTGCAAAAAACAGCTCTGTTTTCTGTCAAAATATGGGTTGTGTCCACGTTGCGCTTTGGGGCATTTCCTGTCGCGGGCGCTAGGCCTACCCACACAAGTGAGGTATCATTTTTATCGGGAGACTTGAGGGAACGCTGGGTGGAAGGGAATTTGTGGCTCCTCTCAGATTCCAGAACTTTCTGTCACCATAATGTGATGAAACTGTGTTTTTTTAGCCAAATTTTGAGCTTTGCAAAGGATTCTGGGTAACAGAACGTGGTCAGAGCCCCACAAGTCACCCCATCTTGGATTCCCCTAGGTCTCTAGTTTTCAAAAATGCACAGGTTGGGTAGGTTTCCCTAGGTGCCGGCTGAGCTAGAGGCCAAAATCTACAGGTAGGCACTTCACAAAAAACAGCTCTGTTTTCTGTAAAAAAATGGGATGTGTCCACGTTGAGCTTTGGGGCATTTCCTGTCGCGGGCGCTAGGCCTACCCACACAAGTGAGGTATCATTTTTATCTGGAGACTTGAGGGAACGCTGGTTGGAAGGGAATTTGTGGCTGCTCTCAGATTCCAGAACATTCTGTCACCATAATGTGAGGAAAATGTGTTTTGTTAGCCAAATTTTGAGCTTTGCAAAGGATTCTGGGTAACAGAACCCGGTCAGAGCCCCACAAGTCACCCCATCTTGGATTCCACTAGGTCTCTAGTTTTCGAAAATGCACATGTTTAGTAAGTTTCCCTATGTGCCGGCTGAGCTAGAGGCCAAAATCTACAGGTAGGCACTTTGCAAAAAACAGCTCTGTTTTCTGTAAAAAAATGGGATGTGTCCACGTTGCGCTTTGGGGCATTTCCTGTCGCGGGCTATAGGCCTACCCACACAAGTGAGGTATCATTTTTATCGGGAGACTTGGGGGAATGCTGGGTGGAAGGAAATGTGTGGCTCCTCTCAGATTCCAGAACTTTCTGTCACCATAATGTGAGGAAAATTTGTTTTTTTAGCCAAATTTTGAGCTTTGCAAAGGATTCTGGGTAACAGAACCTGGTCAGAGCCCCACAAGTCACCCCATCTTGGATTCCCCTAGGTCTCTAGTTTTCAAAACTGCACAGGTTTGGTAGGTTTCCCTATGTGCCGGCTGAGCTAGTGGCCAAAATCTACAGGTAGGCACTTCACAAAAAACAGCTCTGTTTTCTGTAAAAAAATGGGATGTGTCCACGTTGAGCTTTGGGGCATTTCCTGTCGCGGGCGCTAGGCCTACCCACACAAGTGAGGTATCATTTTTATCGGGAGACTTGGGGGAACGCTGGGTGGAAGGAAATTTGTGGCTCCTCTCAGATTTCAGAACTTTCTGTCACCATAATGTGAGGAAAATGTGTTTTTTTAGCCAGATTTTGACCTTTGCAAAGGATTCTGGGTAACAGAACCTGGTCAGAACCCTACAAGTCACCCCATCTTGGATTCCCCTAGGTCTCTAGATTTCCAAAATGCACAGGTTTGGTAGGTTTCCCTAGGTGCCGTCTGAGCTAGACTCCAAAATCTACAGGTAGGCACTTTGCTAAAAACAGCTCTGTTTTCTGTCAAAAAATGGGTTGTGTCCACGTTGCGCTTTGGGGCATTTCCTGTCGCGGGCGCTAGGCCTACCCACACAAGTGAGGTATCATTTTTTTCGGGAGACTTGGGGGAACGCTGGGTGGAAGGAAATTTGTGGCTCCTCTCAGATTTCAGAACTTTCTGTCACCATAATGTGAGGAAAATGTGTTTTTTTAGCCAGATTTTGACCTTTGCAAAGGATTCTGGGTAACAGAACCTGGTCAGAACCCCACAAGTCACCCCATCTTGGATTCCCCTAGGTCTCTAGATTTCCAAAATGCACAGGTTTGGTAGGTTTCCCTAGGTGCCGTCTGAGCTAGACTCCAAAATCTACAGGTAGGCACTTTGCTAAAAACAGCTCTGTTTTCTGTCAAAAAATGGGTTGTGTCCACGTTGCGCTTTGGGGCATTTCCTGTCGCGGGCGCTAGGCCTACCCACACAAGTGAGGTATCATTTTGTATCGGGAGACTTGGGGGAACGCTGGGTGGAAGGAAATTTGTGGCTCCTCTCCGATTCCAGAACTTTCTGTCACCATAATGTGAGGAAAATTAGTTTTTTTAGCCAAATTTTGAGCTTTGCAAAGGATTCTGGGTAACAGAACCTGGTCAGAGACCCACAAGTCACCCCATCTTGGATTCCCCTAGGTCTCTAGTTTTCAAAACTGCACAGGTTTGGTAGGTTTCCCTAGGTGCCGGCTGAGCTAGAGGCCAAAATCTACAGGTAGGCACTTCACAAAAAACAGCTCTGTTTTCTGTAAAAAAATGGGATGTGTCCACGTTGAGCTTTGGGGCATTTCCTGTCGCGGGCGCTAGGCCTACCCACACAAGTGAGGTATCATTTTTATCTGGAGACTTGAGGGAACGCTGGTTGGAAGGGAATTTGTGGCTGCTCTCAGATTCCAGAACATTCTGTCACCATAATGTGAGGAAAATGTGTTTTGTTAGCCAAATTTTGAGCTTTGCAAAGGATTCTGGGTAACAGAACCCGGTCAGAGCCCCACAAGTCACCCCATCTTGGATTCCACTAGGTCTCTAGTTTTCGAAAATGCACATGTTTAGTAAGTTTCCCTATGTGCCGGCTGAGCTAGAGGCCAAAATCTACAGGTAGGCACTTTGCAAAAAACAGCTCTGTTTTCTGTAAAAAAATAGGATGTGTCCACGTTGCGCTTTGGGGCATTTCCTGTCGCGGGCTATAGGCCTACCCACACAAGTGAGGTATCATTTTTATCGGGAGACTTGGGGGAATGCTGGGTGGAAGGAAATGTGTGGCTCCTCTCAGATTCCAGAACTTTCTGTCACCATAATGTGAGGAAAATTTGTTTTTTTAGCCAAATTTTGAGCTTTGCAAAGGATTCTGGGTAACAGAACCTGGTCAGAGCCCCACAAGTCACCCCATCTTGGATTCCACTAGGTCTCTAGTTTTCGAAAATGCGCAGGTTTGGTAAGTTTCCCTATGTGCCGGCTGAGCTAGAGGCCAAAATCTACAGGTAGGCACTTTGCAAAAAACAGCTCTGTTTTCTGTCAAAATATGGGTTGTGTCCACGTTGCGCTTTGGGGCATTTCCTGTCGCGGGCGCTAGGCCTACCCACACAAGTGAGGTATCATTTTTATCGGGAGACTTGAGGGAACGCTGGGTGGAAGGGAATTTGTGGCTCCTCTCAGATTCCAGAACTTTCTGTCACCATAATGTGATGAAACTGTGTTTTTTTAGCCAAATTTTGAGCTTTGCAAAGGATTCTGGGTAACAGAACGTGGTCAGAGCCCCACAAGTCACCCCATCTTGGATTCCCCTAGGTCTCTAGTTTTCAAAAATGCACAGGTTGGGTAGGTTTCCCTAGGTGCCGGCTGAGCTAGAGGCCAAAATCTACAGGTAGGCACTTCACAAAAAACAGCTCTGTTTTCTGTAAAAAAATGGGATGTGTCCACGTTGAGCTTTGGGGCATTTCCTGTCGCGGGCGCTAGGCCTACCCACACAAGTGAGGTATCATTTTTATCTGGAGACTTGAGGGAACGCTGGTTGGAAGGGAATTTGTGGCTGCTCTCAGATTCCAGAACATTCTGTCACCATAATGTGAGGAAAATGTGTTTTGTTAGCCAAATTTTGAGCTTTGCAAAGGATTCTGGGTAACAGAACCCGGTCAGAGCCCCACAAGTCACCCCATCTTGGATTCCACTAGGTCTCTAGTTTTCGAAAATGCACATGTTTAGTAAGTTTCCCTATGTGCCGGCTGAGCTAGAGGCCAAAATCTACAGGTAGGCACTTTGCAAAAAACAGCTCTGTTTTCTGTAAAAAAATGGGATGTGTCCACGTTGCGCTTTGGGGCATTTCCTGTCGCGGGCTATAGGCCTACCCACACAAGTGAGGTATCATTTTTATCGGGAGACTTGGGGGAATGCTGGGTGGAAGGAAATGTGTGGCTCCTCTCAGATTCCAGAACTTTCTGTCACCATAATGTGAGGAAAATTTGTTTTTTTAGCCAAATTTTGAGCTTTGCAAAGGATTCTGGGTAACAGAACCTGGTCAGAGCCCCACAAGTCACCCCATCTTGGATTCCACTAGGTCTCTAGTTTTCGAAAATGCGCAGGTTTGGTAAGTTTCCCTATGTGCCGGCTGAGCTAGAGGCCAAAATCTACAGGTAGGCACTTTGCAAAAAACAGCTCTGTTTTCTGTCAAAATATGGGTTGTGTCCACGTTGCGCTTTGGGGCATTTCCTGTTGCGGGCGCTAGGCCTACCCACACAAGTGAGGTATCATTTTTATCGGGAGACTTGAGGGAACGCTGGGTGGAAGGGAATTTGTGGCTCCTCTCAGATTCCAGAACTTTCTGTCACCATAATGTGATGAAACTGTGTTTTTTTAGCCAAATTTTGAGCTTTGCAAAGGATTCTGGGTAACAGAACGTGGTCAGAGCCCCACAAGTCACCCCATCTTGGATTCCCCTAGGTCTCTAGTTTTCAAAAATGCACAGGTTGGGTAGGTTTCCCTAGGTGCCGGCTGAGCTAGAGGCCAAAATCTACAGGTAGGCACTTTGCAAAAAACACCTCTGTTTTCTTTCAAAAAATGGGATGTGTCCACGTTGCGCTTTGGGGCATTTCCTGTCGCGGGCGCTAGGCCTACCTACACAAGTGGGGTATCATTTTTATCGGGAGACTTGGGGGAACGCTGGGTGGAAGGAAATTTGTGGCTTCTCTCAGATTCCAGAACTTTCTGTCACCATAATGTGATGAAAATGTGTTTTTTTAGCCAAATTTTGAGCTTTGCAAAGGATTCTGGGTAACAGAACCTGGTCAGAGCCCCACAAGTCACCCCATCTTGGATTCCACTAGGTCTCTAGTTTTCGAAAATGCACATGTTTAGTAAGTTTCCCTATGTGCCGGCTGAGCTAGAGGCCAAAATCTACAGGTAGGCACTTTGCAAAAAACAGCTCTGTTTTCTGTAAAAAAATGGGATGTGTCCACGTTGCGCTTTGGGGCATTTCCTGTCGCGGGCTATAGGCCTACCCACACAAGTGAGGTATCATTTTTATCGGGAGACTTGGGGGAATGCTGGGTGGAAGGAAATGTGTGGCTCCTCTCAGATTCCAGAACTTTCTCTCACCATAATGTGAGGAAAATTTGTTTTTTTAGCCAAATTTTGAGCTTTGCAAAGGATTCTGGGTAACAGAACCTGGTCAGAGCCCCACAAGTCACCCCATCTTGGATTCCACTAGGTCTCTAGTTTTCGAAAATGCGCAGGTTTGGTAAGTTTCCCTATGTGCCGGCTGAGCTAGAGGCCAAAATCTACAGGTAAGCACATTGCAAAAAACAGCTCTGTTTTCTGTCAAAATATGGGTTGTGTCCACGTTGCGCTTTGGGGCATTTCCTGTCGCGGGCGCTAGGCCTACCCACACAAGTGAGGTATCATTTTTATCGGGAGACTTGAGGGAACGCTGGGTGGAAGGGAATTTGTGGCTCCTCTCAGATTCCAGAACTTTCTGTCACCATAATGTGAGGAAAATGTGTTTTTTTAGCCAAATTTTGAGCTTTGCAAAGGATTCTGGGTAACAGAACGTGGTCAGAGCCCCACAAGTCACCCCATCTTGGATTCCCCTAGGTCTCTAGTTTTCAAAAATGCACAGGTTGGGTAGGTTTCCCTAGGTGCCGGCTGAGCTAGAGGCCAAAATCTACAGGTAGGCACTTTGCAAAAAACACCTCTGTTTTCTTTCAAAAAATGGGATGTGTCCACGTTGCGCTTTGGGGCATTTCCTGTCGCGGGCGCTAGGCCTACCTACACAAGTGGGGTATCATTTTTATCGGGAGACTTGGGGGAATGCTGGGTGGAAGGAAATGTGTGGCTTCTCTCAGATTCCAGAACTTTCTGTCACCATAATGTGATGAAAATGTGTTTTTTTAGCCAAATTTTGAGCTTTGCAAAGGATTCTGGGTAACAGAACCTGGTCAGAGCCCCACAAGTCACCCCATCTTGGATTCCCCTAGGTCTCTAGTTTTCAAAACTGCACAGGTTTGGTAGGTTTCCCTAGGTGCCGGCTGAGCTAGAGGCCAAAATCTACAGGTAGGCACTTTGCAAAAAACACCTCTGTTTTCTGTAAAAAAATGGGATGTGTCCACGTTGCGCTTTGGGGCATTTCCTGTCGCGGGCGCTAGGCCTACCCACACAAGTGAGGTATCATTTGTATCGGGAGACTTGGGGGAATGCTGGGTGGAAGGAAATGTGTGGCTCCTCTCAGATTCCAGAATTTTCTGTCACCATAATGTGATGAAAATTTGTTTTTTTAGACAAATTTTGAGCTTTGCAAAGGATTCTGGGTAACAGAACCTGGTCAGAGCCCCACAAGTCACCCCATCTTGGATTCGCCTAGGTCTCTAGTTTTCAAAAATGCACAGGTTGGGTAGGTTTCCCTAGGTGCCGGCTGAGCTAGAGGCCAAAATCTACAGGTAGGCACTTTGCAAAAAACACCTCTGTTTTCTTTAAAAAAAATGGGATGTGTCCACGTTGCGCTTTGGGGCATTTCCTGTCGCCGGCGCTAGGCCTATCCACACAAGTGGACTATCATTTTTATCGGGAGACTTGGGGGAACGCTGGGTGGATGGAAATTTGTGGCTCCTCTCAGATTCCAGAACTTTCTGTCACCATAATGTGATGAAACTGTGTTTTTTTAGCCAAATTTTGAGCTTTGCAAAGGATTCTGGGTAACAGAACCTGGTCAGAGCCCCACAAGTCACCCCATCTTGGATTCCCCTAGGTCTCTAGTTTTCAAAAATGCACAGGTTCGGTAGGTTTCCCTATGTGCCGGCTGAGCTAGAGGCCAAAATCTACAGGTAGGCACTTTGCAAAAAACACCTCTGTTTTCTTTAAAAAGATGGGATGTGTCCACGTTGCGCTTTGGGGCATTTTCTGTCGCGGGCGCTAGGCCTACCCACACAAGTGAGGTATCATTTTTATCGGGAGACTTGGGGAAACGCTGGGTGGAAGGAAATTTGTGGCTCCTCTCAGATTCCAGAACTTTCTGTCACCATAATGTGATGAAAATGTGTTTTTTTAGCCAAATTTTGAGCTTTGCAAAGGATTCTGGGTAACAGAACCTGGTCAGAGCCCCACAAATCACCCCATCTTGGATTCCCCTAGGTCTCTAGTTTTCAAAACTGCACAGGTTTGGTAGGTTTCCCTAGGTGCCGGCTGAGCTAGAGGCCAAAATCTACAGGTAGGCACTTCACAAAAAATAGCTCTGTTTTCTGTAAAAAAATGGGATGTGTCCACGTTGAGCTTTGGGGCATTTCCTGTCGCGGGCGCTAGGCCTACCCACACAAGTGAGGTATCATTTTTATCTGGAGACTTGAGGGAACGCTGGGTGTAAGGGAATTTGTGGCTGCTCTCAGATTCCAGAACATTCTGTCACCATAATGTGAGGAAAATGTGTTTTGTTAGCCAAATTTTGAGCTTTGCAAAGGATTCTGGGTAACAGAACCTGGTCAGAGCCCCACAAGTCACCCCATCTTGGATTCCACTAGGTCTCTAGTTTTCGAAAATGCACATGTTTAGTAAGTTTCCCTATGTGCCGGCTGAGCTAGAGGCCAAAATCTACAGGTAGGCACTTTGCAAAAAACAGCTCTGTTTTCTGTAAAAAAATGGGATGTGTCCACGTTGCGCTTTGGGGCATTTCCTGTCGCGGGCTATAGGCCTACCCACACAAGTGAGGTATCATTTTTATCGGGAGACTTGGGGGAATGCTGGGTGGAAGGAAATGTGTGGCTCCTCTCAGATTCCAGAACTTTCTGTCACCATAATGTGAGGAAAATTTGTTTTTTTAGCCAAATTTTGAGCTTTGCAAAGGATTCTGGGTAACAGAACCTGGTCAGAGCCCCACAAGTCACCCCATCTTGGATTCCACTAGGTCTCTAGTTTTCGAAAATGCGCAGGTTTGGTAAGTTTCCCTATGTGCCGGCTGAGCTAGAGGCCAAAATCTACAGGTAGGCACTTTGCAAAAAACAGCTCTGTTTTCTGTCAAAATATGGGTTGTGTCCACGTTGCGCTTTGGGGCATTTCCTGTCGCGGGCGCTAGGCCTACCCACACAAGTGAGGTATCATTTTTATCGGGAGACTTGAGGGAACGCTGGGTGGAAGGGAATTTGTGGCTCCTCTCAGATTCCAGAACCTTCTGTCACCATAATGTGAGGAAACTGTGTTTTTTTAGCCAAATTTTGAGCTTTGCAAAGGATTCTGGGTAACAGAACCTGGTCAGAGCCCCACAAGTCACCCCATCTTGGATTCCACTAGGTCTCTAGTTTATGAAAATGCACAGGTTTGGTAAGTTTCCCTATGTGCCGGCTGAGCTAGAGGCCAAAATCTACAGGTAGGCACTTTGCAAAAAACAGCTCTGTTTTCTGTCAAAATATGGGTTGTGTCCACGTTGCGCTTGGGGGCATTTCCTGTCGCGGGCGCTAGGCCTACCCACACAAGTGAGGTATCATTTTTATCGGGAGACTTGAGGGAACGCTGGGTGGAAGTGAATTTGTGGCTCCTCTCAGATTCCAGAACTTTCTGTCACCATAATGTGAGGAAAATGTGTTTTTTTAGCCAAATTTTGAGCTTTGCAAAGGATTCTGGGTAACAGAACGTGGTCAGAGCCCCACAAGTCACACCATCTTGGATTCCCCTAGGTCTCTAGTTTTCAAAAATGCACAGGTTGGGTAGGTTTCCCTAGGTGCCGGCTGAGCTAGAGGCCAAAATCTACAGGTAGGCACTTTGCAAAAAACACCTCTGTTTTCTTTCAAAAAATGGGATGTGTCCACGTTGCGCTTTGGGGCATTTCCTGTCGCGGGCGCTAGGCCTACCCACACAAGTGGGGTATCATTTTTATCGGGAGACTTGGGGGAACGCTGAGTGGAAGGAAATTTGTGGCTTCTCTCAGATTCCAGAACTTTCTGTCACCATAATGTGATGAAAATGTGTTTTTTTTGCCAAATTTTGAGCTTTGCAAAGGATTCTGGGTAACAGAACCTGGTCAGAGCCCCACAAATCACCCCATCTTGGATTCCCCTAGGTCTCTAGTTTTAAAAACATGCACAGGTTTGGTAGGTTTCCCTAGGTGCCGGCTGAGCTAGAGGCCAAAATCTACAGATAGGCACTTTGCAAAAAACAGCTCTATTTTCTGTCAAAAAATGGTTTGTGTCCACGTTGCGCTTTGGGGCATTCCCTGAAGCGGGCGCTTTGGCTACCCACACAAGTGAGGTATCATTTTTATCGGGAGACTTGGGGGAACGCTGGGTGGATGGAAATTTGTGGCTCCTCTCAGATTCCAGAACTTTCTGTCACCATAATGTGATGAAAATGTGTTTTTTTAGCCAAATTTTGAGCTTTGCAAAGGATTCTGGGTAACAGAACCTGTTCAGAGCCCCACAAGTCACCCCATCTTGGATTACACTAGGTCTCGAGTTTTGGAAAATGCACAGGTTTGGTAGGTTTCCCTAGGTGCCGGCTGAGCTAGAGGCCAAAATCTACAGGTAGGCACTTTGCAAAAAACACCTTTGTTTTCTTTTAAAAAATGGGATGTGTCCACGTTGCGCTTTGGGGCATTTCCTGTCGCGGGCGCTAGGCCTACCCACACAAGTGAGGTATCATTTTTATCGGGAGACTTGGGGGATCGCTGGGTGGAAGGAAATTTGTGGCTCCTCTCAGATTTCAGAACTTTCTGTCACCATAATGTGAGGAAAATGTGTTTTTTTTAGCCAGATTTTGACATTTGCAAAGGATTCTGGGTAACAGAACCTGGTCAGAACCCCACAAGTCACCCCATCTTGGATTCCCCTAGGTCTCTAGATTTCCAAAATGCACAGGTTTGGTAGGTTTCCCTAGGTGCTGTCTGAGCTAGACTCCAAAATCTACAGGTAGGCACTTTGCTAAAAACAGCTCTGTTTTCTGTCAAAAAATGGGTTGTGTCCACGTTGCGCTTTGGGGCATTTCCTGTCGCGGGCACTAGGCCTACCCACACAAGTGAGGTATCATTTTTATCGGGAGACTTGGGGGAACGCTGGGTGGAAGGAAATTTGTGGCTCCTCTCAGATTTCAGAACTTTCTGTCACCATAATGTGAGGAAAATGTGTTTTTTTAGCCAGATTTTGGCCTTTGCAAAGGATTCTGGGTAACAGAACCTGGTCAGAACCCCACAAGTCACCCCATCTTGGATTCCCCTAGGTCTCTAGATTTCCAAAATGCACAGGTTTGGTAGGTTTCCCTAGGTGCCGTCTGAGCTAGACTCCAAAATCTACAGGTAGGCACTTTGCTAAAAACAGCTCTGTTTTCTGTCAAAAAATGGGTTGTGTCCACGTTGCGCTTTGGGGCATTTACTGTCGCGGGCGCTAGGCCTACCCACACAAGTGAGGTATCATTTTATATCGGGAGACTTGGGGGAACGCTGGGTGGAAGGAAATTTGTGGCTCCTCTCCGATTCCAGAACTTTCTGTCACCATAATGTGAGGAAAATTTGTTTTTTTAGCCAAATTTTGAGCTTTGCAAAGGATTCTGGGTAACAGAACCTGGTCAGAGCCCCACAAGTCACCCCATCTTGGATTCCCCTAGGTCTCTAGTTTTCAAAATTGCACAGGTTTGGTAGGTTTCCCTATGTGCCGGCTGAGCTAGTGGCCAAAATCTACAGGTAGGCACTTCACAAAAAACAGCTCTGTTTTCTGTAAAAAAATGGGATGTGTCCACGTTGAGCTTTGGGGCATTTCCTGAGGCGGGCGCTAGGCCTACCCACACAAGTGAGGTATCATTTTTATCGGGAGACTTGGGGGAACGCTGGGTGGAAGGAAATTTGTGGCTCCTCTCAGATTTCAGAACTTTCTGTCACCATAATGTGAGGAAAATGTGTTTTTTTAGCCAGATTTTGACCTTTGCAAAGGATTCTGGGTAACAGAACCTGGTCAGAACCCTACAAGTCACCCCATCTTGGATTCCCCTAGGTCTCTAGATTTCCAAAATGCACAGGTTTGGTAGGTTTCCCTAGGTGCCGTCTGAGCTAGACTCCAAAATCTACAGGTAGGCACTTTGCTAAAAACAGCTCTGTTTTCTGTCAAAAAATGGGTTGTGTCCACGTCGCGCTTTGGGGCATTTCCTGTCGCGGGCGCTAGGCCTACCCACACAAGTGAGGTATCATTTTTTTCGGGAGACTTGGGGGAACGCTGGGTGGAAGGAAATTTGTGGCTCCTCTCAGATTTCAGAACTTTCTGTCACCATAATGTGAGGAAAATGTGTTTTTTTAGCCAGATTTTGACCTTTGCAAAGGATTCTGGGTAACAGAACCTGGTCAGAACCCCACAAGTCACCCCATCTCGGATTCCCCTAGGTCTCTAGATTTCCAAAATGCACAGGTTTGGTAGGTTTCCCTAGGTGCCGTCTGAGCTAGACTCCAAAATCTACAGGTAGGCACTTTGCTAAAAACAGCTCTGTTTTCTGTCAAAAAATGGGTTGTGTCCACGTTGCGCTTTGGGGCATTTCCTGTCGCGGGCGCTAGGCCTACCCACACAAGTGAGGTATCATTTTATATCGGGAGACTTGGGGGAACGCTGGGTGGAAGGAAATTTGTGGCTCCTCTCCGATTCCAGAACTTTCTGTCACCATAATGTGAGGAAAATTTGTTTTTTTAGCCAAATTTTGAGCTTTGCAAAGGATTCTGGGTAACAGAACCTGGTCAGAGCCCCACAAGTCACCCCATCTTGGATTCCCCTAGGTCTCTAGTTTTCAAAACTGCACAGGTTTGGTAGGTTTCCCTATGTGCCGGCTGAGCTAGTGGCCAAAATCTACAGGTAGGCACTTCACAAAAAACAGCTCTGTTTTCTGTAAAAAAATGGGATGTGTCCACGTTGAGCTTTGGGGCATTTCCTGTCGCGGGCGCTAGGCCTACCCACACAAGTGAGGTATCATTTTTATCGGGAGACTTGGGGGAACGCTGGGTGGAAGGAAATTTGTGGCTCCTCTCAGATTTCAGAACTTTCTGTCACCATAATGTGAGGAAAATGTGTTTTTTTAGCCAGATTTTGACCTTTGCAAAGGATTCTGGGTAACAGAACCTGGTCAGAACCCTACAAGTCACCCCATCTTGGATTCCCCTAGGTCTCTAGATTTCCAAAATGCACAGGTTTGGTAGGTTTCCCTAGGTGCCGTCTGAGCTAGACTCCAAAATCTACAGGTAGGCACTTTGCTAAAAACAGCTCTGTTTTCTGTCAAAAAATGGGTTGTGTCCACGTTGCGCTTTGGGGCATTTCCTGTCGCGGGCGCTAGGCCTACCCACACAAGTGAGGTATCATTTTTTTCGGGAGACTTGGGGGAACGCTGGGTGGAAGGAAATTTGTGGCTCCTCTCAGATTTCAGAACTTTCTGTCACCATAATGTGAGGAAAATGTGTTTTTTTAGCCAGATTTTGACCTTTGCAAAGGATTCTGGGTAACAGAACCTGGTCAGAACCCCACAAGTCACCCCATCTTGGATTCCCCTAGGTCTCTAGATTTCCAAAATGCACAGGTTTGGTAGGTTTCCCTAGGTGCCGTCTGAGCTAGACTCCAAAATCTACAGGTAGGCACTTTGCTAAAAACAGCTCTGTTTTCTGTCAAAAAATGGGTTGTGTCCACGTTGCGCTTTGGGGCATTTCCTGTCGCGGGCGCTAGGCCTACCCACACAAGTGAGGTATCATTTTGTATCGGGAGACTTGGGGGAACGCTGGGTGGAAGGAAATTTGTGGCTCCTCTCCGATTCCAGAACTTTCTGTCACCATAATGTGAGGAAAATTAGTTTTTTTAGCCAAATTTTGAACTTTGCAAAGGATTCTGGGTAACAGAACCTGGTCAGAGACCCACAAGTCACCCCATCTTGGATTCCCCTAGGTCTCTAGTTTTCAAAACTGCACAGGTTTGGTAGGTTTCCCTAGGTGCCGGCTGAGCTAGAGGCCAAAATCTACAGGTAGGCACTTCACAAAAAACAGCTCTGTTTTCTGTAAAAAAATGGGATGTGTCCACGTTGAGCTTTGGGGCATTTCCTGTCGCGGGCGCTAGGCCTACCCACACAAGTGAGGTATCATTTTTATCTGGAGACTTGAGGGAACGCTGGTTGGAAGGGAATTTGTGGCTCCTCTCAGATTCCAGAACTTTCTGTCACCATAATGTGATGAAACTGTGTTTTTTTAGCCAAATTTTGAGCTTTGCAAAGGATTCTGGGTAACAGAACCCGGTCAGAGCCCCACAAGTCACCCCATCTTGGATTCCACTAGGTCTCTAGTTTTCGAAAATGCACATGTTTAGTAAGTTTCCCTATGTGCCGGCTGAGCTAGAGGCCAAAATCTACAGGTAGGCACTTTGCAAAAAACAGCTCTGTTTTCTGTAAAAAAAATAGGATGTGTCCACGTTGCGCTTTGGGGCATTTCCTGTCGCGGGCTATAGGCCTACCCACACAAGTGAGGTATCATTTTTATCGGGAGACTTGGGGGAATGCTGGGTGGAAGGAAATGTGTGGCTCCTCTCAGATTCCAGAACTTTCTGTCACCATAATGTGAGGAAAATTTGTTTTTTTAGCCAAATTTTGAGCTTTGCAAAGGATTCTGGGTAACAGAACCTGGTCAGAGCCCCACAAGTCACCCCATCTTGGATTCCACTAGGTCTCTAGTTTTCGAAAATGCGCAGGTTTGGTAAGTTTCCCTATGTGCCGGCTGAGCTAGAGGCCAAAATCTACAGGTAGGCACTTTGCAAAAAACAGCTCTGTTTTCTGTCAAAATATGGGTTGTGTCCACGTTGCGCTTTGGGGCATTTCCTGTCGCGGGCGCTAGGCCTACCCACACAAGTGAGGTATCATTTTTATCGGGAGACTTGAGGGAACGCTGGGTGGAAGGGAATTTGTGGCTCCTCTCAGATTCCAGAACTTTCTGTCACCATAATGTGATGAAACTGTGTTTTTTTAGCCAAATTTTGAGCTTTGCAAAGGATTCTGGGTAACAGAACGTGGTCAGAGCCCCACAAGTCACCCCATCTTGGATTCCCCTAGGTCTCTAGTTTTCAAAAATGCACAGGTTGGGTAGGTTTCCCTAGGTGCCGGCTGAGCTAGAGGCCAAAATCTACAGGTAGGCACTTCACAAAAAACAGCTCTGTTTTCTGTAAAAAAATGGGATGTGTCCACGTTGAGCTTTGGGGCATTTCCTGTCGCGGGCGCTAGGCCTACCCACACAAGTGAGGTATCATTTTTATCTGGAGACTTGAGGGAACGCTGGTTGGAAGGGAATTTGTGGCTGCTCTCAGATTCCAGAACATTCTGTCACCATAATGTGAGGAAAATGTGTTTTGTTAGCCAAATTTTGAGCTTTGCAAAGGATTCTGGGTAACAGAACCCGGTCAGAGCCCCACAAGTCACCCCATCTTGGATTCCACTAGGTCTCTAGTTTTCGAAAATGCACATGTTTAGTAAGTTTCCCTATGTGCCGGCTGAGCTAGAGGCCAAAATCTACAGGTAGGCACTTTGCAAAAAACAGCTCTGTTTTCTGTAAAAAAATGGGATGTGTCCACGTTGCGCTTTGGGGCATTTCCTGTCGCGGGCTATAGGCCTACCCACACAAGTGAGGTATCATTTTTATCGGGAGACTTGGGGGAATGCTGGGTGGAAGGAAATGTGTGGCTCCTCTCAGATTCCAGAACTTTCTGTCACCATAATGTGAGGAAAATTTTTTTTTTTAGCCAAATTTTGAGCTTTGCAAAGGATTCTGGGTAACAGAACCTGGTCAGAGCCCCACAAGTCACCCCATCTTGGATTCCCCTAGGTCTCTAGTTTTCAAAACTGCACAGGTTTGGTAGGTTTCCCTATGTGCCGGCTGAGCTAGTGGCCAAAATCT